>NW_026088482.1:0-163939 GCF_022605725.1 Anthonomus grandis grandis
CACATCTCGTGAGAGTTCAGTTTCCATATATGTGCACCAAAAACCCAAAGTTTGGAAGTCTATATCTCGGCTTCTATAAGCACTATCTTTAAAAATTCAACAGTTTTGTCTTAGTTTTGTCGTTCTGAATCCAACGAGACCACTTCCAAAGTTGTAGCTCCTTTAGTAACCGAGATACAAAGTTTTAGTTTCCATATATGTGCACCAAAAACCCAAAGTTTGGAAGTCTATATCTCGGCTTCTATAAGCACTATCCTTAAAAATCCAACAGTTTTGTCTTAGTTTTGTCGTTCTGAATCCAACGAGACCACTCCCAAAGTTGTAGCTCCTTTAGTAACCGAGATACAAATTTTCAGTTTCCATATATGTGCACCAAAAACCCAAAGTTTGGAAGTCTATATCTCGGCTTCTATAGGCACTATCTTTAAAAATCCAACAGTTTTGTCTTAGTTTTGTCGTTCTGAATTTAACGAGACCACTCCCAAAGTTGTAGCTCTTTTAATAACCGAGATACAAATTTTCAGTTTCCATATATGTGCACCAAAAAACCCAAAGTTTGGAAGTCTATATCTCGGGCTTCTATAAGCACTATCCTTAAAAATCCAACAGTTTTGTCTTAGGTTTTGTCGTTCTGAATCCAACGAGACTACTCCCAAAGTTGTAGCTCCTTTAGTAACCGAGATACAAAGTTTTAGTTTCCATATATGTGCACCAAAAAACCCAAAGTTTGGAAGTCTATATCTCGGCTTCTATAAGCACTATCTTAAAAATCCAACAGTTTTGTCTTAGTTTTGTCGTTCTGAATCCAACGAGACCACTCCCAAAGTTGTAGCTCTTTTAATAACCGATATACAAATTTTCAGTTTCCATATATGTGCCACCAAAAACCCAAAGTTTGGAAGTCTATATCTCGGCTTCTATAAGCACTATCCTTAAAAATCCAACAGTTTTGTCTTAGTTTTGTCGTTCTGAATCCAACGAGACTACTCCCAAAGTTGTAGCTCCTTTAGTAACCGAGATACAAAGTTTTAGTTTCCATATATGTGCACCAAAAACCCAAAGTTTGGAAGTCTATATCTCGGCTTCTATAGGCACTATCTTTAAAAATCCAACAGTTTTGTCTTAGTTTTGCCGTTCTGAATCCAACGAGACCACTCCCAAAGTTGTAGCTCCTTTAGTAACCGAGATACAAAGTTTTAGTTTCCATATATGTGCCCCAAAAACCCAAAGTTTGGAAGTCTATATCTCGGCTTCTATAGGCACTATCTTTAAAAATCCAACAGTTTTGTCTTAGTTTTGTCGTTTTGAATCCAACGAGATCACTCCCAAAGTTGTAGCTCCTTTAGTAACCGAAATACAAATTTTCAGTTTCCATATATGTGCACCAAAAACCCAAAGTTTGGAAGTCTATATCTCGGCTTCTATAAGCACTATCTTTAAAAATTCAACAGTTTTGTCTTAGTTTTGTCGTTCTGAATCCAACGAGACCACTCCCAAAGTTGTAGCTTCTTTAGTAACCGAGATACAAATTTTCAGTTTCCATATATATGCACCAAAAACCCAAAGTTTGGAAGTCTATATCTCGGCTTCTATAAGCACTATCTTTAAAAATCCAACAGTTTTGTCTTAGTTTTGTCGTTTTGAATCCAACGAAAACCACTCCCAAAGTTGTAGCTCCTTTAGTAACCGAGATACAAATTTTCAGTTTCCATATATGTGCACCAAAAACCCAAAGTTTGGAAGTCTATATCTCGGCTTCTATAAGCACTATCTTTAAAAATCCAACAGTTTTGTCTTAGTTTTGTCGTTCTGAATCCAACGAGAGCACCCCCAAAGTTGTAGCTCCTTTAGTAACCGAGATACAAATTTTTAGTTTCCATATATGTTGCACCAAAAACCCAAAGTTTGGAAGTCTATATCTCGGCTTCTATAAGCACTATCTTTAAAAATCCAACAGTTTTGTCTTAGTTTTGTCGTTCTGAATCCAACGAGACCACTCCCAAAGTTGTAGCTCTTTTAAAAACCGAGATACAAATTTTCAGTTTCCATATATGTGCACCAAAAACCCAAAGTTTGGAAGTCTATATCTCGGCTTCTATAAGCACTATCTTTAAAAATCCAACAGTTTTGTCTTAGTTTTGTCGTTCTGAATCCAACGAGACCACTCCCAAAGTTGCTAGCTCTTTTAAAAACCGAGATACAAATTTTCAGTTTCCATATATGTGCACCAAAAACCCAAAGTTTGGAAGTCTATATCTCGGCTTCTATAAGCACTATCCTTAAAAATCCAACAGTTTTGTCTTAGTTTTGTCGTTCTGAATCCAACGAGACCACTCTCAAAGTTGTAGCTCCTTTAGTAACCGAGATACAAAGTTTTAGTTTCCATATATGTGCACCAAAAACCCAAAGTTTGGAAGTCTATATCTCGGCTTCTATAAGCACTATCTTTAAAAATCCAACAGTTTTGTCTTAGTTTTGTCGTTCTGAATCCAACGAGACCACTCCCAAAGTTTGTAGCTCTTTTAAAAACCGAGATACAAATTTTCAGTTTCCATATATGTGCACCAAAAACCCAAAGTTTGGAAGTCTATATCTCGGCTTCTATAAGCACTATCCTTAAAAATCCAACTGTTTTGTCTTAGTTTTGTCGTTCTGAATTCAACGAGAGCACCCCCAAAGTTGTAGCTCCTTTAGTAACCGAGATACAAAGTTTTAGTTTCCATATATGTGCACCAAAAACACCCAAAGTTTGGAAGTCTATATCTCGGCTTCTATAAGCACTATCTTTAAAAATCCAACAGTTTTGTCTTAGTTTTGTCGTTCTGAATCCAACGAGGACCACTCCCAAAGTTGTAGCTCTTTTAAAAACCGAGATACAAATTTTCAGTTTCCATATATGTGCACCAAAAACCCAAAGTTTGGAAGTCTATATCTCGGCTTCTATAAGCACTATCCTTAAAAAATCCAAAAGTTTTGTCTTAGTTTTGTCGTTCTGAATCCAACGAGACCACTCTCAAAGTTGTAGCTCCTTTAGTAACCGAGATACAAAGTTTTAGTTTCCATATATGTGCACCAAAAACCCAAAGTTTGGAAGTCTATATCTCGGCTTCTATAAGCACTATCTTTAAAAAATCCAACAGTTTTTGTCTTAGTTTTGTCGTTCTGAATCCAACGAGACCACTCCCCAAAGTTGTAGCTCTTTTAATAACCGAGATACAAATTTTCAGTTTCCATATATGTGCACCAAAAACCCAAAGTTTGGAAGTCTATATCTCGGTTTCTATAAGCACTATCCTTAAAAATCCAACAGTTTTGTCTTAGTTTTGTCGTTCTGAATCCAACGAGACCACTCCCAAAGTTGTAGCTCCTTTAGTAACCGAGATACAAAGTTTTAGTTTCCATATATGTGCACCAAAAACCCAAAGTTTGGAAGTCTATATCTCGGCTTCTATAAGCACTATCTTAAAAAATCCAACAGTTTTGTTTGTTCTTAGTTTTTGGTCTGTTCTGAATCCAACGAGACCACTCCCAAAGTTGTAGCTCTTTTAATAACCGAGATACAAATTTTCAGTTTCCATATATGTGCACCAAAAACCCAAAGTTTGGAAGTCTATATCTCGGCTTCTATAAGCACTATCCTTAAAAATCCAACAGTTTTGTCTTAGTTTGTCGTTCTAAATCCAACGAGACTACTCCCAAAGTTGTAGCTCCTTTAGTAACCGAGATACAAAGTTTTTAGTTTCCATATATGTGCACCAAAAACCCAAAGTTGGAAGTCTATATCTCGGCTTCTATAGGCACTATCTTTAAAAATCCAACAGTTTTGTCTTAGTTTTGTCGTTCTGAATCCAACGAGACCACTCCCAAAGTTGTAGCTCTTTTAAAAACCGAGATACAAATTTTCAGTTTCCATATATGTGCACCAAAAACCCAAAGTTTGGAAGTCTATATCTCGGCTTCTATAAGCACTATCTTTAAAAATCCAACAGTTTTGTCTTAGTTTTGTCGTTTTGAATCCAACGAAACCACTCCCAAAGTTGTAGCTCCTTTAGTAACCGAGATACAAATTTTCAGTTTCCATATATGTGCACCAAAAACCCAAAGTTTGGAAGTCTATATCTCGGCTTCTATAAGCACTATCTTTAAAATCCAACAGTTTTGTCTTAGTTTTGTCGTTCTGAATCCAACGAGAGCACCCCCAAAGTTGTAGCTCCTTTAGTAACCGAGATACAAATTTTTAGTTTCCATATATGTGCACCAAAAACCCAAAGTTTGGAAGTCTATATCTCGGCTTCTATAAGCACTATCTTTAAAAATCCAACAGTTTTGTCTTAGTTTTGTCGTTCTGAATCCAACGAGACCACTCCCAAAGTTGTAGCCTCTTTTAAAAACCGAGATACAAATTTTCAGTTTCCATATATGTGCACCAAAAACCCAAAGTTTGGAAGTCTATATCTCGGCTTCTATAAGCACTATCTTTAAAAATCCAACAGTTTTGTCTTAGTTTTGTCGTTCTGAATCCAACAAGACCACTCCCAAAGTTGTAGCTCTTTTAAAAACCGAGATACAAATTTTCAGTTTCCATATATGTGCACCAAAAACCCAAAGTTTGGAAGTCTATATCTCGGCTTCTATAAGCACTATCCTTAAAAATCCAACAGTTTTGTCTTAGTTTTGTCGTTCTGAATCCAACGAGACCACTCTCAAAGTTGTAGCTCCTTTAGTAACCGAGATACAAAGTTTTAGTTTCCATATATGTGCACCAAAAACCCAAAGTTTGGAAGTCTATATCTCGGCTTCTATAAGCACTATCTTTAAAAATCCAACAGTTTTGTCTTAGTTTTGTCGTTCTGAATCCAACGAGACCACTCCCAAAGTTGTAGCTCTTTTAAAAACCGAGATACAAATTTTCAGTTTCCATATATGTGCACCAAAAACCCAAAGTTTGGAAGTCTATATCTCGGCTTCTATAAGCACTATCCTTAAAAAATCCAACAGTTTTGTCTTAGTTTTGTCGTTCTGAATTCAACGAGAGCACCCCCAAAGTTGTAGCTCCTTTAGTAACCGAGATACAAAGTTTTAGTTTCCATATATGTGCACCAAAAACCCAAAGTTTGGAAGTCTATATCTCGGCTTCTATAAGCACTATCTTTAAAAATCCAACAGTTTTGTCTTAGTTTTGTCGTTCTGAATCCAACGAGACTACTCCCAAAGTTGTAGCTCTTTTAAAAACCGAGATACAAATTTTCAGTTTCCATATATGTGCACCAAAAACCCAAAGTTTGGAAGTCTATATCTCGGCTTCTATAAGCACTATCCTTAAAAATCCAAAAGTTTTGTCTTAGTTTTGTCGTTCTGAATCCAACGAGACCACTCTCAAAGTTGTAGCTCCTTTAGTAACCGAGATACAAAGTTTTAGTTTCCATATATGTGCACCAAAAACCCAAAGTTTGGAAGTCTATATCTCGGCTTCTATAAGCACTATCTTTAAAAATCCAACAGTTTTGTCTTAGTTTTGTCGTTCTGAATCCAACGAGACCACTCCCAAAGTTGTAGCTCCTTTTAATAACCGAGATACAAATTTTCAGTTTCCATATATGTGCACCAAAAACCCAAAGTTTGGAAGTCTATATCTCGGTTTCTATAAGCACTATCCTTAAAAATCCAACAGTTTTGTCTTAGTTTTGTCGTTCTGAATCCAACGAGACCACTCCCAAAGTTGTAGCTCCTTTAGTAACCGAGATACAAAGTTTTAGTTTCCATATATGTGCACCAAAAACCCAAAGTTTGGAAGTCTATATCTCGGCTTCTATAAGCACTAATCTTAAAAAAATCCAACAGTTTTGTCTTAGTTTTGTCGTTCTGAATCCAACGAGACCACTCCCAAAGTTGTAGCTCTTTTAATAACCGAGATACAAATTTTCAGTTTCCATATATGGTGCACCAAAAACCCAAAGTTTGGAAGTCTATATCTCGGCTTCTATAAGCACTATCCTTAAAAATCCAACAGTTTTGTCTTAGTTTTGTCGTTCTAAATCCAACGAGACTACTCCCAAAGTTGTAGCTCCTTTAGTAACCGAGATACAAAGTTTTAGTTTCCATATATGTGCACCCAAAAACCCAAAGTTTGGAAGTCTATATCTCGGCTTCTATAGGCACTATCTTTAAAAATCTCAACAGTTTTGTCTTAGTTTTGTCGTTTTGAAATCCAACGAGACCACTCCCAAAGTTGTAGCTCCTTTAGTAACCGAGATACAAATTTTCAGTTTCCATATATGTGCACCAAAAACCCAAAGTTTGGAAGTCTATATCTCGGCTTCTATAAGCACTATCTTTAAAAATTCAACAGTTTTGTCTTAGTTTTTGTCGTTCTGAATCCAACGAGACCACTCCCCAAAGTTGTAGCTCCTTTAGTAACCGAGATACAAAGTTTTAGTTTCCATATATGTGCACCAAAAACCCAAAGTTTGGAAGTCTATATCTCGGCTTCTATAAGCACTATCCTTAAAAATCCAACAGTTTTGTCTTAGTTTTGTCGTTCTGAATCCAACGAGACCACTCCCAAAGTTGTAGCTCCTTTAGTAACCGAGATACAAATTTTCAGTTTCCATATATGTGCACCCAAAAAACCCAAAGTTTGGAAGTCTATATCTCGGCTTCTATAGGCACTATCTTTAAAAATCCAACAGTTTTGTCTTAGTTTTGTCGTTCTGAATTTAACGAGACCACTCCCAAAGTTGTAGCTCTTTTAATAACCGAGATACAAATTTTCAGTTTCCATATATGTGCACCAAAAAACCCAAAGTTTGAAGTCTATATCTCGGCTTCTATAAGCACTATCCTTAAAAATCCAACAGTTTTGTCTTAGTTTTGTCGTTCTGAATCCAACGAGACTACTCCCAAAGTTGTAGCTCCCTTTAGTAACCGAGATACAAAGTTTTAGTTTCCATATATGTGCACCAAAAACCCAAAGTTTGGAAGTCTATATCTCGGCTTCTATAAAGCACTATCTTAAAAAAATCCAACAGTTTTGTCTTAGTTTTGTCGTTCTGAATCCAACGAGACCACTCCCAAAGTTGTAGCTCTTTTAATAACCGAGATACAAATTTTCAGTTTCCATATATGTGCACCAAAAAACCCAAAGTGTGGAAGTCTATATCTCGGCTTCTATAAGCACTATCCTTAAAAATCCAACAGTTTTGTTCTAGTTTTTGTCGTTCTGAATCCAACGAGACCACTCCCAAAGTTGTAGCTCCTTTAGTATCCGAGATACAAAGTTTTAGTTTCCATATATGGTGCACCAAAAACCCAAAGTTTGGAAGTCTATATCTCGGCTTCTATAGGCACTATCTTTAAAAAATCCAACAGTTTTGTCTTAGTTTTGTCGTTCTGAATCCAACGAGACCACTCCCAAAGTTGTAGCTCCTTTAGTAACCGAGATACAAAGTTTTAGTTTCCATATATGTGCCCCAAAAACCCAAAGTTTGGAAGTCTATATCTCGGCTTCTATAGGCACTATCTTTAAAAATCCAACAGTTTTGTCTTAGTTTTGTCGTTTTGAATCCAACGAGACCACTCCCAAAGTTGTAGCTCCTTTAGTAACCGAGATACAAATTTTCAGTTTCCATATATGTGCACCAAAAACCCAAAGTTTGGAAGTCTATATCTCGGCTTCTATAAATAAGCACTATCTTTAAAAATTCAACAGTTTTGTCTTAGTTTTGTCGTTCTGAATCCAACGAGACCACTCCCAAAGTTGTAGCTCCTTTAGTAACCGAGATACAAAGTTTTAGTTTCCATATATGTGCACCAAAAACCCAAAGTTTGGAAGTCTATATCTCGGCTTCTATAAGCACTATCCTTAAAAATCCAACAGTTTTGTCTTAGTTTTGTCGTTCTGAATCCAACGAGACCACTCCCAAAGTTGTAGCTCCTTTAGTAACCGAGATACAAATTTTCAGTTTCCATATATGTGCACCAAAAACCCAAAGTTTGGAAGTCTATATCTCGGCTTCTATAGGCACTATCTTTAAAAATCCAACAGTTTTGTCTTAGTTTTGTCGTTCTGAATTTAACGAGACCACTCCCAAAGTTGTAGCTCTTTTAATAACCGAGATACAAATTTTCAGTTTCCATATATGTGCACCAAAAACCCAAAGTTTGGAAGTCTATATCTCGGCTTCTATAAGCACTATCCTTAAAAATCCAACAGTTTTGTCTTAGTTTTGTCGTTCTGAATCCAACGAGACTACTCCCAAAGTTGTAGCTCCTTTAGTAACCGAGATACAAAGTTTTAGTTTCCATATATGTGCACCAAAAACCCAAAGTTTGGAAGTCTATATCTCGGCTTCTATAAGCACTATCTTAAAAAATCCAACAGTTTTGTCTTAGTTTTGTCGTTCTGAATCCAACGAGACCACTCCCAAAGTTGTAGCTCTTTTAATAACCGAGATACAAATTTTCAGTTTCCATATATGTGCACCAAAAACCCAAAGTTTGGAAGTCTATATCTCGGCTTCTATAAGCACTATCCTTAAAAATCCAACAGTTTTGTCTTAGTTTTGTCGTTCTGAATCCAACGAGACTACTCCCAAAGTTGTAGCTCCTTTAGTAACCGAGATACAAAGTTTTAGTTTCCATATATGTGCACCAAAAACCCAAAGTTTGGAAGTCTATATCTCGGCTTCTATAGGCACTATCTTTAAAAATCCAACAGTTTTGTCTTAGTTTTGCCGTTCTGAATCCAACGAGACCACTCCCAAAGTTGTAGCTCCTTTAGTAACCGAGATACAAAGTTTTAGTTTCCATATATGTGCCCCAAAAACCCAAAGTTTGGAAGTCTATATCTCGGCTTCTATAGGCACTATCTTTAAAAATCCAACAGTTTTGTCTTAGTTTTGTCGTTTTGAATCCAACGAGATCACTCCCAAAGTTGTAGCTCCTTTAGTAACCGAAATACAAATTTTCAGTTTCCATATATGTGCACCAAAAACCCAAAGTTTGGAAGTCTATATCTCGGCTTCTATAAGCACTATCTTTAAAAATTCAACAGTTTTGTCTTAGTTTTGTCGTTCTGAATCCAACGAGACCACTCCCAAAGTTGTAGCTTCTTTAGTAACCGAGATACAAATTTTCAGTTTCCATATATATGCACCAAAAACCCAAAGTTTGGAAGTCTATATCTCGGCTTCTATAAGCACTATCTTTAAAAATCCAACAGTTTTGTCTTAGTTTTGTCGTTTTGAATCCAACGAAACCACTCCCAAAGTTGTAGCTCCTTTAGTAACCGAGATACAAATTTTCAGTTTCCATATATGTGCACCAAAAACCCAAAGTTTGGAAGTCTATATCTCGGCTTCTATAAGCACTATCTTTAAAAATCCAACAGTTTTGTCTTAGTTTTGTCGTTCTGAATCCAACGAGAGCACCCCCAAAGTTGTAGCTCCTTTAGTAACCGAGATACAAATTTTTAGTTTCCATATATGTGCACCAAAAACCCAAAGTTTGGAAGTCTATATCTCGGCTTCTATAAGCACTATCTTTAAAAATCCAACAGTTTTGTCTTAGTTTTGTCGTTCTGAATCCAACGAGACCACTCCCAAAGTTGTAGCTCTTTTAAAAACCGAGATACAAATTTTCAGTTTCCATATATGTGCACCAAAAACCCAAAGTTTGGAAGTCTATATCTCGGCTTCTATAAGCACTATCTTTAAAAATCCAACAGTTTTGTCTTAGTTTTGTCGTTCTGAATCCAACGAGACCACTCCCAAAGTTGTAGCTCTTTTAAAAACCGAGATACAAATTTTCAGTTTCCATATATGTGCACCAAAAACCCAAAGTTTGGAAGTCTATATCTCGGCTTCTATAAGCACTATCCTTAAAAATCCAACAGTTTTGTCTTAGTTTTGTCGTTCTGAATCCAACGAGACCACTCTCAAAGTTGTAGCTCCTTTAGTAACCGAGATACAAAGTTTTAGTTTCCATATATGTGCACCAAAAACCCAAAGTTTGGAAGTCTATATCTCGGCTTCTATAAGCACTATCTTTAAAAATCCAACAGTTTTGTCTTAGTTTTGTCGTTCTGAATCCAACGAGACCACTCCCAAAGTTGTAGCTCTTTTAATAACCGAGATACAAATTTTCAGTTTCCATATATGTGCACCAAAAACCCAAAGTTTGGAAGTCTATATCTCGGTTTCTATAAGCACTATCCTTAAAAATCCAACAGTTTTGTCTTAGTTTTGTCGTTCTGAATCCAACGAGACCACTCCCAAAGTTGTAGCTCCTTTAGTAACCGAGATACAAAGTTTTAGTTTCCATATATGTGCACCAAAAACCCAAAGTTTGGAAGTCTATATCTCGGCTTCTATAAGCACTATCTTAAAAAATCCAACAGTTTTGTCTTAGTTTTGTCGTTCTGAATCCAACGAGACCACTCCCAAAGTTGTAGCTCTTTTAATAACCGAGATACAAATTTTCAGTTTCCATATATGTGCACCAAAAACCCAAAGTTTGGAAGTCTATATCTCGGCTTCTATAAGCACTATCCTTAAAAATCCAACAGTTTTGTCTTAGTTTTGTCGTTCTAAATCCAACGAGACTACTCCCAAAGTTGTAGCTCCTTTAGTAACCGAGATACAAAGTTTTAGTTTCCATATATGTGCACCAAAAACCCAAAGTTTGGAAGTCTATATCTCGGCTTCTATAGGCACTATCTTTAAAAATCCAACAGTTTTGTCTTAGTTTTGTCGTTTTGAATCCAACGAGACCACTCCCAAAGTTGTAGCTCCTTTAGTAACCGAGATACAAATTTTCAGTTTCCATATATGTGCACCAAAAACCCAAAGTTTGGAAGTCTATATCTCGGCTTCTATAAGCACTATCTTTAAAAATTCAACAGTTTTGTCTTAGTTTTGTCGTTCTGAATCCAACGAGACCACTCCCAAAGTTGTAGCTCCTTTAGTAACCGAGATACAAAGTTTTAGTTTCCATATATGTGCACCAAAAACCCAAAGTTTGGAAGTCTATATCTCGGCTTCTATAAGCACTATCCTTAAAAATCCAACAGTTTTGTCTTAGTTTTGTCGTTCTGAATCCAACGAGACCACTCCCAAAGTTGTAGCTCCTTTAGTAACCGAGATACAAATTTTCAGTTTCCATATATGTGCACCAAAAACCCAAAGTTTGGAAGTCTATATCTCGGCTTCTATAGGCACTATCTTTAAAAATCCAACAGTTTTGTCTTAGTTTTGTCGTTCTGAATTTAACGAGACCACTCCCAAAGTTGTAGCTCTTTTAATAACCGAGATACAAATTTTCAGTTTCCATATATGTGCACCAAAAACCCAAAGTTTGGAAGTCTATATCTCGGCTTCTATAAGCACTATCCTTAAAAATCCAACAGTTTTGTCTTAGTTTTGTCGTTCTGAATCCAACGAGACTACTCCCAAAGTTGTAGCTCCTTTAGTAACCGAGATACAAAGTTTTAGTTTCCATATATGTGCACCAAAAACCCAAAGTTTGGAAGTCTATATCTCGGCTTCTATAAGCACTATCTTAAAAAATCCAACAGTTTTGTCTTAGTTTTGTCGTTCTGAATCCAACGAGACCACTCCCAAAGTTGTAGCTCTTTTAATAACCGAGATACAAATTTTCAGTTTCCATATATGTGCACCAAAAACCCAAAGTGTGGAAGTCTATATCTCGGCTTCTATAAGCACTATCCTTAAAAATCCAACAGTTTTGTCTTAGTTTTGTCGTTCTGAATCCAACGAGACTACTCCCAAAGTTGTAGCTCCTTTAGTAACCGAGATACAAAGTTTTAGTTTCCATATATGTGCACCAAAAACCCAAAGTTTGGAAGTCTATATCTCGGCTTCTATAGGCACTATCTTTAAAAATCCAACAGTTTTGTCTTAGTTTTGTCGTTCTGAATCCAACGAGACCACTCCCAAAGTTGTAGCTCCTTTAGTAACCGAGATACAAAGTTTTAGTTTCCATATATGTGCCCCAAAAACCCAAAGTTTGGAAGTCTATATCTCGGCTTCTATAGGCACTATCTTTAAAAATCCAACAGTTTTGTCTTAGTTTTGTCGTTTTGAATCCAACGAGATCACTCCCAAAGTTGTAGCTCCTTTAGTAACCGAAATACAAATTTTCAGTTTCCATATATGTGCACCAAAAACCCAAAGTTTGGAAGTCTATATCTCGGCTTCTATAAGCACTATCTTTAAAAATTCAACAGTTTTGTCTTAGTTTTGTCGTTCTGAATCCAACGAGACCACTCCCAAAGTTGTAGCTTCTTTAGTAACCGAGATACAAATTTTCAGTTTCCATATATATGCACCAAAAACCCAAAGTTTGGAAGTCTATATCTCGGCTTCTATAAGCACTATCTTTAAAAATCCAACAGTTTTGTCTTAGTTTTGTCGTTTTGAATCCAACGAAACCACTCCCAAAGTTGTAGCTCCTTTAGTAACCGAGATACAAATTTTCAGTTTCCATATATGTGCACCAAAAACCCAAAGTTTGGAAGTCTATATCTCGGCTTCTATAAGCACTATCTTTAAAAATCCAACAGTTTTGTCTTAGTTTTGTCGTTCTGAATTCAACGAGAGCACCCCCAAAGTTGTAGCTGCTTTAGTAACCGAGATACAAATTTTTAGTTTCCATATATGTGCACCAAAAACCCAAAGTTTGGAAGTCTATATCTCGGCTTCTATAAGCACTATCTTTAAAAATCCAACAGTTTTGTCTTAGTTTTGTCGTTCTGAATCCAACGAGACCACTCCCAAAGTTGTAGCTCTTTTAAAAACCGAGATACAAATTTTCAGTTTCCATATATGTGCACCAAAAACCCAAAGTTTGGAAGTCTATATCTCGGCTTCTATAAGCACTATCCTTAAAAATCCAACAGTTTTGTCTTAGTTTTGTCGTTCTGAATTCAACGAGAGCACCCCCAAAGTTGTAGCTCCTTTAGTAACCGAGATACAAAGTTTTAGTTTCCATATATGTGCCCCAAAAACCCAAAGTTTGGAAGTCTATATCTCGGCTTCTATAAGCACTATCTTTAAAAATTCAACAGTTTTGTCTTAGTTTTGTCGTTCTGAATCCAACGAGACCACTCCCAAAGTTGTAGCTCCTTTAGTAACCGAGATACAAATTTTCAGTTTCCATATATGTGCACCAAAAACCCAAAGTTTGGAAGTCTATATCTCGGCTTCTATAAGCACTATCTTTAAAAATCCAACAGTTTTGTCTTAGTTTTGTCGTTTTGAATCCAACGAAACCACTCCCAAAGTTGTAGCTCCTTTAGTAACCGAGATACAAATTTTCAGTTTCCATATATGTGCACCAAAAACCCAAAGTTTGGAAGTCTATATCTCGGCTTCTATAAGCACTATCTTTAAAAATCCAACAGTTTTGTCTTAGTTTTGTCGTTCTGAATCCAACGAGACCACTCCCAAAGTTGTAGCTCTTTTAAAAACCGAGATACAAATTTTCAGTTTCCATATATGTGCACCAAAAACCCAAAGTTTGGAAGTCTATATCTCGGCTTCTATAAGCACTATCCTTAAAAATCCAACAGTTTTGTCTTAGTTTTGTCGTTCTGAATCCAACGAGACCACTCTCAAAGTTGTAGCTCCTTTAGTAACCGAGATACAAAGTTTTAGTTTCCATATATGTGCACCAAAAACCCAAAGTTTGGAAGTCTATATCTCGGCTTCTATAAGCACTATCTTTAAAAATCCAACAGTTTTGTCTTAGTTTTGTCGTTCTGAATCCAACGAGACCACTCCCAAAGTTGTAGCTCTTTTAAAAACCGAGATACAAATTTTCAGTTTCCATATATGTGCACCAAAAACCCAAAGTTTGGAAGTCTATATCTCGGCTTCTATAAGCACTATCCTTAAAAATCCAACAGTTTTGTCTTAGTTTTGTCGTTCTGAATTCAACGAGAGCACCCCCAAAGTTGTAGCTCCTTTAGTAACCGAGATACAAAGTTTTAGTTTCCATATATGTGCACCAAAAACCCAAAGTTTGGAAGTCTATATCTCGGCTTCTATAGGCACTATCTTTAAAAATCCAACAGTTTTGTCTTAGTTTTGTCGTTTTGAATCCAACGAGACCACTCCCAAAGTTGTAGCTCCTTTAGTAACCGAGATACAAATTTTCAGTTTCCATATATGTGCACCAAAAACCCAAAGTTTGGAAGTCTAAATCTCGGCTTCTATAAGCACTATCTTTAAAAATCCAACAGTTTTGTCTTAGTTTTGTCGTTCTGAATCCAACGAGACCACTCCCAAAGTTGTAGCTCTTTTAATAACCGAGATACAAATTTTCAGTTTCCATATATGTGCACCAAAAACCCAAAGTTTGGAAGTCTATATCTCGGCTTCTATAAGCACTATCCTTAAAAATCCAACAGTTTTGTCTTAGTTTTGTCGTTCTGAATCCAACGAGACCACTCCCAAAGTTGTAGCTCCTTTAGTATCCGAGATACAAAGTTTTAGTTTCCATATATGTGCACCAAAAACCCAAAGTTTGGAAGTCTATATCTCGGCTTCTATAAGCACTATCTTAAAAAATCCAACAGTTTTGTCTTAGTTTTGTCGTTCTGAATCCAACGAGACCACTCCCAAAGTTGTAGCTCTTTTAATAACCGAGATACAAATTTTCAGTTTCCATATATGTGCACCAAAAACCCAAAGTTTGGAAGTCTATATCTCGGCTTCTATAAGCACTATCCTTAAAAATCCAACAGTTTTGTCTTAGTTTTGTCGTTCTGAATCCAACGAGACCACTCCCAAAGTTGTAGCTCCTTTAGTATCCGAGATACAAAGTTTTAGTTTCCATATATGTGCACCAAAAACCCAAAGTTTGGAAGTCTATATCTCGGCTTCTATAGGCACTATCTTTAAAAATCCAACAGTTTTGTCTTAGTTTTGTCGTTCTGAATCCAACGAGACCACTCCCAAAGTTGTAGCTCCTTTAGTAACCGAGATACAAAGTTTTAGTTTCCATATATGTGCCCCAAAAACCCAAAGTTTGGAAGTCTATATCTCGGCTTCTATAAGCACTATCTTTAAAAATTCAACAGTTTTGTCTTAGTTTTGTCGTTCTGAATCCAACGAGACCACTCCCAAAGTTGTAGCTCCTTTAGTAACCGAGATACAAATTTTCAGTTTCCATATATGTGCACCAAAAACCCAAAGTTTGGAAGTCTATATCTCGGCTTCTATAAGCACTATCTTTAAAAATTCAACAGTTTTGTCTTAGTTTTGTCGTTCTGAATCCAACGAGACCACTCCCAAAGTTGTAGCTCCTTTAGTAACCGAGATACAAAGTTTTAGTTTCCATATATGTGCACCAAAAACCCAAAGTTTGGAAGTCTATATCTCGGC
This sequence comes from Anthonomus grandis grandis, assembly GCF_022605725.1. Classification (NCBI taxonomy): domain Eukaryota; kingdom Metazoa; phylum Arthropoda; class Insecta; order Coleoptera; family Curculionidae; genus Anthonomus; species Anthonomus grandis. Next base: position 15,405 of record NW_026088482.1, read on the forward strand.
TTCTATAAGCACTATCCTTAAAAATCCAACAGTTTTGTCTTAGTTTTGTCGTTCTGAATCCAACGAGACCACTCCCAAAGTTGTAGCTCCTTTAGTAACCGAGATACAAATTTTCAGTTTCCATATATGTGCACCAAAAACCCAAAGTTTGGAAGTCTATATCTCGGCTTCTATAGGCACTATCTTTAAAAATCCAACAGTTTTGTCTTAGTTTTGTCGTTCTGAATTTAACGAGACCACTCCCAAAGTTGTAGCTCTTTTAATAACCGAGATACAAATTTTCAGTTTCCATATATGTGCACCAAAAACCCAAAGTTTGGAAGTCTATATCTCGGCTTCTATAAGCACTATCCTTAAAAATCCAACAGTTTTGTCTTAGTTTTGTCGTTCTGAATCCAACGAGACTACTCCCAAAGTTGTAGCTCCTTTAGTAACCGAGATACAAAGTTTTAGTTTCCATATATGTGCACCAAAAACCCAAAGTTTGGAAGTCTATATCTCGGCTTCTATAAGCACTATCTTAAAAAATCCAACAGTTTTGTCTTAGTTTTGTCGTTCTGAATCCAACGAGACCACTCCCAAAGTTGTAGCTCTTTTAATAACCGAGATACAAATTTTCAGTTTCCATATATGTGCACCAAAAACCCAAAGTTTGGAAGTCTATATCTCGGCTTCTATAAGCACTATCCTTAAAAATCCAACAGTTTTGTCTTAGTTTTGTCGTTCTAAATCCAACGAGACTACTCCCAAAGTTGTAGCTCCTTTAGTAACCGAGATACAAAGTTTTAGTTTCCATATATGTGCACCAAAAACCCAAAGTTTGGAAGTCTATATCTCGGCTTCTATAGGCACTATCTTTAAAAATCCAACAGTTTTGTCTTAGTTTTGTCGTTCTGAATCCAACGAGACCACTCCCAAAGTTGTAGCTCCTTTAGTAACCGAGATACAAATTTTCAGTTTCCATATATGTGCACCAAAAACCCAAAGTTTGGAAGTCTATATCTCGGCTTCTATAGGCACTATCTTTAAAAATCCAACAGTTTTGTCTTAGTTTTGTCGTTCTGAATTTAACGAGACCACTCTCAAAGTTGTAGCTCTTTTAATAACCGAGATACAAATTTTCAGTTTCCATATATGTGCACCAAAAACCCAAAGTTTGGAAGTCTATATCTCGGCTTCTATAAGCACTATCCTTAAAAATCCAACAGTTTTGTCTTAGTTTTGTCGTTCTGAATCCAACGAGACTACTCCCAAAGTTGTAGCTCCTTTAGTAACCGAGATACAAAGTTTTAGTTTCCATATATGTGCACCAAAAACCCAAAGTTTGGAAGTCTATATCTCGGCTTCTATAAGCACTATCTTAAAAAATCCAACAGTTTTGTCTTAGTTTTGTCGTTCTGAATCCAACGAGACCACTCCCAAAGTTGTAGCTCTTTTAATAACCGAGATACAAATTTTCAGTTTCCATATATGTGCACCAAAAACCCAAAGTTTGGAAGTCTATATCTCGGCTTCTATAAGCACTATCCTTAAAAATCCAACAGTTTTGTCTTAGTTTTGTCGTTCTGAATCCAACGAGACTACTCCCAAAGTTGTAGCTCCTTTAGTAACCGAGATACAAAGTTTTAGTTTCCATATATGTGCACCAAAAACCCAAAGTTTGGAAGTCTATATCTCGGCTTCTATAGGCACTATCTTTAAAAATCCAACAGTTTTGTCTTAGTTTTGTCGTTCTGAATCCAACGAGACTACTCCCAAAGTTGTAGCTCCTTTAGTAACCGAGATACAAAGTTTTAGTTTCCATATATGTGCCCCAAAAACCCAAAGTTTGGAAGTCTATATCTCGGCTTCTATAGGCACTATCTTTAAAAATCCAACAGTTTTGTCTTAGTTTTGTCGTTTTGAATCCAACGAGATCACTCCCAAAGTTGTAGCTCCTTTAGTAACCGAAATACAAATTTTCAGTTTCCATATATGTGCACCAAAAACCCAAAGTTTGGAAGTCTATATCTCGGCTTCTATAAGCACTATCTTTAAAAATTCAACAGTTTTGTCTTAGTTTTGTCGTTCTGAATCCAACGAGACCACTCCCAAAGTTGTAGCTTCTTTAGTAACCGAGATACAAATTTTCAGTTTCCATATATATGCACCAAAAACCCAAAGTTTGGAAGTCTATATCTCGGCTTCTATAAGCACTATCTTTAAAAATCCAACAGTTTTGTCTTAGTTTTGTCGTTTTGAATCCAACGAAACCACTCCCAAAGTTGTAGCTCCTTTAGTAACCGAGATACAAATTTTCAGTTTCCATATATGTGCACCAAAAACCCAAAGTTTGGAAGTCTATATCTCGGCTTCTATAAGCACTATCTTTAAAAATCCAACAGTTTTGTCTTAGTTTTGTCGTTCTGAATCCAAGGAGACTACTCCCAAAGTTGTAGCTCCTTTAGTAACCGAGATACAAAGTTTCAGTTTCCATATATGTGCACCAAAAACCCAAAGTTTGGAAGTCTATATCTCGGCTTCTATAAGCACTATCCTTAAAAAATCCAACAGTTTTGTCTTAGTTTTGTCGTTCTGAATCCAACGAGACCACTCCCAAAGTTGTAGCTCTTTTAATAACCGAGATACAAATTTTCAGTTTCCATATATGTGCACCAAAAACCCAAAGTTTGGAAGTCTATATCTCGGCTTCTATAAGCACTATCCTTAAAAATCCAACAGTTTTGTCTTAGTTTTGTCGTTCTGAATCCAAGGAGACTACTCCCAAAGTTGTAGCTCCTTTAGTAACCGAGATACAAAGTTTTAGTTTCCATATATGTGCACCAAAAACCCAAAGTTTGGAAGTCTATATCTCGGCTTCTATAAGCACTATCTTTAAAAATCCAACAGTTTTGTCTTAGTTTAGTCGTTCTGAATTCAACGAGACCACTCCCAAAGTTGTAGCTCCTTTAGTAACCGAGATACAAATTTTCAGTTTCCATATATGTGCACCAAAAACCCAAAGTTTGGAAGTCTATATCTCGGCTTCTATAAGCACTATCTTTAAAAATCAAACAGTTTTGTCTTAGTTTTGTCGTTCTGAATCCAACGAGACCACTCTTAAAGTTGTAGCTCCTTTAGTAACCGAGATACAAATTTTCAGTTTCCATATATGTGCACCAAAAACCCAAAGTCTGGAAGTCTATATCTCGGCTTCTATAAGCACTATCTTTAAAAATCCAACAGTTTTGTCTTAGTTTTGTCGTTTTGAATCCAACGAGACCACTCCCAAAGTTGTAGCTCCTTTAGTAACCGAGATACAAATTTTCAGTTTTCATATATGTGCACCAAAAACCCAAAGTTTGGAAGTCTATATCTCGGCTTCTATAAGCACTATCTTTAAAAATCCAACAGTTTTGTCTTAGTTTTGTCGTTCTGAATTCAACGAGAGCACCCCCAAAGTTGTAGCTCCTTTAGTAACCGAGATACAAAGTTTTAGTTTCCATATATGTGCACCAAAAACCCAAAGTTTGGAAGTCTATATCTCGGCTTCTATAAGCACTATCTTTAAAAATCTAACAGTTTTGTCTTAGTTTTGTCGTTCTGAATCCAACGAGACCACTCTCAAAGTTGTAGCTCCTTTAGTAACCGAGATACAAAGTTTTAGTTTCCATATATGTGCACCAAAAACCCAAAGTTTGGAAGTCTATATCTCGGCTTCTATAAGCACTATCTTTAAAAATCCAACAGTTTTGTCTTAGTTTTGTCGTTCTGAATCCAACGAGACCACTCCCAAAGTTGTAGCTCTTTTAAAAACCGAGATACAAATTTTCAGTTTCCATATATGTGCACCAAAAACCCAAAGTTTGGAAGTCTATATCTCGGCTTCTATAAGCACTATCCTTAAAAATCCAACAGTTTTGTCTTAGTTTTGTCGTTCTGAATCCAACGAGACCACTCTCAAAGTTGTAGCTCCTTTAGTAACCGAGATACAAAGTTTTAGTTTCCATATATGTGCACCAAAAACCCAAAGTTTGGAAGTCTATATCTCGGCTTCTATAAGCACTATCTTTAAAAATCCAACAGTTTTGTCTTAGTTTTGTCGTTCTGAATCCAACGAGACCACTCCCAAAGTTGTAGCTCTTTTAATAACCGAGATACAAATTTTCAGTTTCCATATATGTGCACCAAAAACCCAAAGTTTGGAAGTCTATATCTCGGCTTCTATAAGCACTATCCTTAAAAATCCAACAGTTTTGTCTTAGTTTTGTCGTTCTGAATCCAACGAGACCACTCCCAAAGTTGTAGCTCCTTTAGTAACCGAGATACAAAGTTTTAGTTTCCATATATGTGCACCAAAAACCCAAAGTTTGGAAGTCTATATCTCGGCTTCTATAAGCACTATCTTAAAAAATCCAACAGTTTTGTCTTAGTTTTGTCGTTCTGAATCCAACGAGACCACTCCCAAAGTTGTAGCTCTTTTAATAACCGAGATACAAATTTTCAGTTTCCATATATGTGCACCAAAAACCCAAAGTTTGGAAGTCTATATCTCGGCTTCTATAAGCACTATCCTTAAAAATCCAACAGTTTTGTCTTAGTTTTGTCGTTCTGAATCCAACGAGACCACTCCCAAAGTTGTAGCTCTTTTAATAACCGAGATACAAATTTTCAGTTTCCATATATGTGCACCAAAAACCCAAAGTTTGGAAGTCTATATCTCGGCTTCTATAAGCACTATCCTTAAAAATCCAACAGTTTTGTCTTAGTTTTGTCGTTCTGAATCCAACGAGACCACTCCCAAAGTTGTAGCTCCTTTAGTAACCGAGATACAAAGTTTTAGTTTCCATATATGTGCCCCAAAAACCCAAAGTTTGGAAGTCTATATCTCGGCTTCTATAAGCACTATCCTTAAAAATCCAACAGTTTTGTCTTAGTTTTGTCGTTCTAAATCCAACGAGACTACTCCCAAAGTTGTAGCTCCTTTAGTAACCGAGATACAAATTTTCAGTTTCCATATATGTGCACCAAAAACCCAAAGTTTGGAAGTCTATATCTCGGCTTCTATAGGCACTATCTTTAAAAATCCAACAGTTTTGTCTTAGTTTTGTCGTTCTGAATTTAACGAGACCACTCTCAAAGTTGTAGCTCTTTTAATAACCGAGATACAAATTTTCAGTTTCCATATATGTGCACCAAAAACCCAAAGTTTGGAAGTCTATATCTCGGCTTCTATAAGCACTATCCTTAAAAATCCAACAGTTTTGTCTTAGTTTTGTCGTTCTGAATCCAACGAGACTACTCCCAAAGTTGTAGCTCCTTTAGTAACCGAGATACAAAGTTTTAGTTTCCATATATGTGCACCAAAAACCCAAAGTTTGGAAGTCTATATCTCGGCTTCTATAAGCACTATCTTAAAAAATCCAACAGTTTTGTCTTAGTTTTGTCGTTCTGAATCCAACGAGACCACTCCCAAAGTTGTAGCTCTTTTAATAACCGAGATACAAATTTTCAGTTTCCATATATGTGCACCAAAAACCCAAAGTTTGGAAGTCTATATCTCGGCTTCTATAAGCACTATCCTTAAAAATCCAACAGTTTTGTCTTAGTTTTGTCGTTCTGAATCCAACGAGACTACTCCCAAAGTTGTAGCTCCTTTAGTAACCGAGATACAAAGTTTTAGTTTCCATATATGTGCACCAAAAACCCAAAGTTTGGAAGTCTATATCTCGGCTTCTATAGGCACTATCTTTAAAAATCCAACAGTTTTGTCTTAGTTTTGTCGTTCTGAATCCAACGAGACTACTCCCAAAGTTGTAGCTCCTTTAGTAACCGAGATACAAAGTTTTAGTTTCCATATATGTGCCCCAAAAACCCAAAGTTTGGAAGTCTATATCTCGGCTTCTATAGGCACTATCTTTAAAAATCCAACAGTTTTGTCTTAGTTTTGTCGTTTTGAATCCAACGAGATCACTCCCAAAGTTGTAGCTCCTTTAGTAACCGAAATACAAATTTTCAGTTTCCATATATGTGCACCAAAAACCCAAAGTTTGGAAGTCTATATCTCGGCTTCTATAAGCACTATCTTTAAAAATTCAACAGTTTTGTCTTAGTTTTGTCGTTCTGAATCCAACGAGACCACTCCCAAAGTTGTAGCTTCTTTAGTAACCGAGATACAAATTTTCAGTTTCCATATATATGCACCAAAAACCCAAAGTTTGGAAGTCTATATCTCGGCTTCTATAAGCACTATCTTTAAAAATCCAACAGTTTTGTCTTAGTTTTGTCGTTTTGAATCCAACGAAACCACTCCCAAAGTTGTAGCTCCTTTAGTAACCGAGATACAAATTTTCAGTTTCCATATATGTGCACCAAAAACCCAAAGTTTGGAAGTCTATATCTCGGCTTCTATAAGCACTATCTTTAAAAATCCAACAGTTTTGTCTTAGTTTTGTCGTTCTGAATCCAAGGAGACTACTCCCAAAGTTGTAGCTCCTTTAGTAACCGAGATACAAAGTTTCAGTTTCCATATATGTGCACCAAAAACCCAAAGTTTGGAAGTCTATATCTCGGCTTCTATAAGCACTATCCTTAAAAAATCCAACAGTTTTGTCTTAGTTTTGTCGTTCTGAATCCAACGAGACCACTCCCAAAGTTGTAGCTCTTTTAATAACCGAGATACAAATTTTCAGTTTCCATATATGTGCACCAAAAACCCAAAGTTTGGAAGTCTATATCTCGGCTTCTATAAGCACTATCCTTAAAAATCCAACAGTTTTGTCTTAGTTTTGTCGTTCTGAATCCAAGGAGACTACTCCCAAAGTTGTAGCTCCTTTAGTAACCGAGATACAAAGTTTTAGTTTCCATATATGTGCACCAAAAACCCAAAGTTTGGAAGTCTATATCTCGGCTTCTATAAGCACTATCTTTAAAAATCCAACAGTTTTGTCTTAGTTTAGTCGTTCTGAATTCAACGAGACCACTCCCAAAGTTGTAGCTCCTTTAGTAACCGAGATACAAATTTTCAGTTTCCATATATGTGCACCAAAAACCCAAAGTTTGGAAGTCTATATCTCGGCTTCTATAAGCACTATCTTTAAAAATCAAACAGTTTTGTCTTAGTTTTGTCGTTCTGAATCCAACGAGACCACTCTTAAAGTTGTAGCTCCTTTAGTAACCGAGATACAAATTTTCAGTTTCCATATATGTGCACCAAAAACCCAAAGTCTGGAAGTCTATATCTCGGCTTCTATAAGCACTATCTTTAAAAATCCAACAGTTTTGTCTTAGTTTTGTCGTTCTGAATTCAACGAGAGCACCCCCAAAGTTGTAGCTCCTTTAGTAACCGAGATACAAAGTTTTAGTTTCCATATATGTGCACCAAAAACCCAAAGTTTGGAAGTCTATATCTCGGCTTCTATAAGCACTATCTTTAAAAATCCAACAGTTTTGTCTTAGTTTTGTCGTTTTGAATCCAACGAGACCACTCCCAAAGTTGTAGCTCCTTTAGTAACCGAGATACAAATTTTCAGTTTTCATATATGTGCACCAAAAACCCAAAGTTTGGAAGTCTATATCTCGGCTTCTATAAGCACTATCTTTAAAAATCCAACAGTTTTGTCTTAGTTTTGTCGTTCTGAATTCAACGAGAGCACCCCCAAAGTTGTAGCTCCTTTAGTAACCGAGATACAAAGTTTTAGTTTCCATATATGTGCACCAAAAACCCAAAGTTTGGAAGTCTATATCTCGGCTTCTATAAGCACTATCTTTAAAAATCTAACAGTTTTGTCTTAGTTTTGTCGTTCTGAATCCAACGAGACCACTCTCAAAGTTGTAGCTCCTTTAGTAACCGAGATACAAAGTTTTAGTTTCCATATATGTGCACCAAAAACCCAAAGTTTGGAAGTCTATATCTCGGCTTCTATAAGCACTATCTTTAAAAATCCAACAGTTTTGTCTTAGTTTTGTCGTTCTGAATCCAACGAGACCACTCCCAAAGTTGTAGCTCTTTTAAAAACCGAGATACAAATTTTCAGTTTCCATATATGTGCACCAAAAACCCAAAGTTTGGAAGTCTATATCTCGGCTTCTATAAGCACTATCCTTAAAAATCCAACAGTTTTGTCTTAGTTTTGTCGTTCTGAATCCAACGAGACCACTCTCAAAGTTGTAGCTCCTTTAGTAACCGAGATACAAAGTTTTAGTTTCCATATATGTGCACCAAAAACCCAAAGTTTGGAAGTCTATATCTCGGCTTCTATAAGCACTATCTTTAAAAATCCAACAGTTTTGTCTTAGTTTTGTCGTTCTGAATCCAACGAGACCACTCCCAAAGTTGTAGCTCTTTTAATAACCGAGATACAAATTTTCAGTTTCCATATATGTGCACCAAAAACCCAAAGTTTGGAAGTCTATATCTCGGCTTCTATAAGCACTATCCTTAAAAATCCAACAGTTTTGTCTTAGTTTTGTCGTTCTGAATCCAACGAGACCACTCCCAAAGTTGTAGCTCCTTTAGTAACCGAGATACAAAGTTTTAGTTTCCATATATGTGCACCAAAAACCCAAAGTTTGGAAGTCTATATCTCGGCTTCTATAAGCACTATCTTAAAAAATCCAACAGTTTTGTCTTAGTTTTGTCGTTCTGAATCCAACGAGACCACTCCCAAAGTTGTAGCTCTTTTAATAACCGAGATACAAATTTTCAGTTTCCATATATGTGCACCAAAAACCCAAAGTTTGGAAGTCTATATCTCGGCTTCTATAAGCACTATCCTTAAAAATCCAACAGTTTTGTCTTAGTTTTGTCGTTCTGAATCCAACGAGACCACTCCCAAAGTTGTAGCTCCTTTAGTAACCGAGATACAAAGTTTTAGTTTCCATATATGTGCCCCAAAAACCCAAAGTTTGGAAGTCTATATCTCGGCTTCTATAGGCACTATCTTTAAAAATCCAACAGTTTTGTCTTAGTTTTGTCGTTTTGAATCCAACGAGACTACTCCCAAAGTTGTAGCTCCTTTAGTAACCGAGATACAAAGTTTTAGTTTCCATATATGTGCACCAAAAACCCAAAGTTTGGAAGTCTATATCTCGGCTTCTATAGGCACTATCTTTAAAAATCCAACAGTTTTGTCTTAGTTTTGTCGTTCTGAATCCAACGAGACCACTCCCAAAGTTGTAGCTCCTTTAGTAACCGAGATACAAATTTTCAGTTTCCATATATGTGCACCAAAAACCCAAAGTTTGGAAGTCTATATCTCGGCTTCTATAAGCACTATCTTTAAAAATCCAACAGTTTTGTCTTAGTTTTGTCGTTCTGAATCCAACGAGACCACTCCCAAAGTTGTAGCTCCTTTAGTAACCGAGATACAAATTTTCAGTTTCCATATATATGCACCAAAAACCCAAAGTTTGAAAGTCTATATCTCGGCTTCTATAAGCACTATCTTTAAAAATCCAACAGTTTTGTCTTAGTTTTGTCGTTCTGAATCCAACGAGACCACTCCCAAAGTTGTAGCTCTTTTAGTAACCGAGATACAAATTTTCAGTTTCCAAATATGTGCACCAAAAACCCAAAGTTTGGAAGTCTATATCTCAGCTTCTATAAGCACTATCTTTAAAAATCCAACAGTTTTGTCTTAGTTTTGTCGTTCTGAATCCAACGAGACCACTCCCAAAGTTGTAGCTCCTTTAGTAACCGAGATACAAATTTTCAGTTTCCAAATATGTGCACCAAAAACCCAAAGTTTGGAAGTCTATATCTCGGCTTCTATAAGCACTATCTTTAAAAATCCAACAGTTTTGTCTTAGTTTAGTCGTTCTGAATCCAACGAGACCACTCCCAAAGTTGTAGCTCCTTTAGTAACCGAGATACAAATTTTCAGTTTCCATATATGTGCACCAAAATCCCAAAGTTTGGAAGTCTATATCTCGGCTTCTATAAGCACTATCTTTAAAAATCAAACAGTTTTGTCTTAGTTTTGTCGTTCTGAATCCAACGAGACCACTCTTAAAGTTGTAGCTCCTTTAGTAACCGAGATACAAATTTTCAGTTTCCATATATGTGCACCAAAAACCCAAAGTCTGGAAGTCTATATCTCGGCTTCTATAAGCACTATCTTTAAAAATCCAACAGTTTTGTCTTAGTTTTGTCGTTTTGAATCCAACGAGACCACTCCCAAAGTTGTAGCTCCTTTAGTAACCGAGATACAAATTTTCAGTTTCCATATATGTGCACCAAAAACCCAAAGTTTGGAAGTCTATATCTCGGCTTCTATAAGCACTATCTTTAAAAATCCAACAGTTTTGTCTTAGTTTTGTCGTTCTGAATCCAACGAGACTACTCCCAAAGTTGTAGCTCTTTTAAAAACTGAGATACAAATTTTCAGTTTCCATATATGTGCACCAAAAACCCAAAGTTTGGAAGTCTATATCTCGGCTTCTATAAGCACTATCCTTAAAAATCCAACAGTTTTGTCTTAGTTTTGTCGTTCTGAATCCAACGAGACCACTCTCAAAGTTGTAGCTCCTTTAGTAACCGAGATACAAAGTTTTAGTTTCCATATATGTGCACCAAAAACCCAAAGTTTGGAAGTCTATATCTCGGCTTCTATAAGCACTATCTTTAAAAATCCAACAGTTTTGTCTTAGTTTTGTCGTTCTGAATCCAACGAGACCACTCCCAAAGTTGTAGCTCTTTTAATAACCGAGATACAAATTTTCAGTTTCCATATATGTGCACCAAAAACCCAAAGTTTGGAAGTCTATATCTCGGCTTCTATAAGCACTATCCTTAAAAATCCAACAGTTTTGTCTTAGTTTTGTCGTTCTGAATCCAACGAGACTACTCCCAAAGTTGTAGCTCCTTTAGTAACCGAGATACAAAGTTTTAGTTTCCATATATGTGCACCAAAAACCCAAAGTTTGGAAGTCTATATCTCGGCTTCTATAGGCACTATCTTTAAAAATCCAACAGTTTTGTCTTAGTTTTGTCGTTCTGAATCCAACGAGACCACTCCCAAAGTTGTAGCTCCTTTAGTAACCGAGATACAAAGTTTTAGTTTCCATATATGTGCCCCAAAAACCCAAAGTTTGGAAGTCTATATCTCGGCTTCTATAGGCACTATCTTTAAAAATCCAACAGTTTTGTCTTAGTTTTGTCGTTTTGAATCCAACGAGACCACTCCCAAAGTTGTAGCTCCTTTAGTAACCGAGATACAAAGTTTTAGTTTCCATATATGTGCACCAAAAACCCAAAGTTTGGAAGTCTATATCTCGGCTTCTATAGGCACTATCTTTAAAAATCCAACAGTTTTGTCTTAGTTTTGTCGTTCTGAATCCAACGAGACCACTCCCAAAGTTGTAGCTCCTTTAGTAACCGAGATACAAAGTTTTAGTTTCCATATATGTGCCCCAAAAACCCAAAGTTTGGAAGTCTATATCTCGGCTTCTATAGGCACTATCTTTAAAAATCCAACAGTTTTGTCTTAGTTTTGTCGTTTTGAATCCAACGAGACCACTCCCAAAGTTGTAGCTCCTTTAGTAACCGAGATACAAATTTTCAGTTTCCATATATGTGCACCAAAAACCCAAAGTTTGGAAGTCTATATCTCGGCTTCTATAAGCACTATCCTTAAAAATCCAACAGTTTTGTCTTAGTTTTGTCGTTCTGAATCCAACGAGACTACTCCCAAAGTTGTAGCTCCTTTAGTAACCGAGATACAAAGTTTTAGTTTCCATATATGTGCACCAAAAACCCAAAGTTTGGAAGTCTATATCTCGGCTTCTATAGGCACTATCTTTAAAAATCCAACAGTTTTGTCTTAGTTTTGTCGTTCTGAATCCAACGAGACCACTCCCAAAGTTGTAGCTCCTTTAGTAACCGAGATACAAAGTTTTAGTTTCCATATATGTGCCCCAAAAACCCAAAGTTTGGAAGTCTATATCTCGGCTTCTATAGGCACTATCTTTAAAAATCCAACAGTTTTGTCTTAGTTTTGTCGTTTTGAATCCAACGAGACCACTCCCAAAGTTGTAGCTCCTTTAGTAACCGAGATACAAAGTTTTAGTTTCCATATATGTGCACCAAAAACCCAAAGTTTGGAAGTCTATATCTCGGCTTCTATAGGCACTATCTTTAAAAATCCAACAGTTTTGTCTTAGTTTTGTCGTTCTGAATCCAACGAGACCACTCCCAAAGTTGTAGCTCCTTTAGTAACCGAGATACAAAGTTTTAGTTTCCATATATGTGCCCCAAAAACCCAAAGTTTGGAAGTCTATATCTCGGCTTCTATAGGCACTATCTTTAAAAATCCAACAGTTTTGTCTTAGTTTTGTCGTTTTGAATCCAACGAGACCACTCCCAAAGTTGTAGCTCCTTTAGTAACCGAGATACAAATTTTCAGTTTCCATATATGTGCACCAAAAACCCAAAGTTTGGAAGTCTATATCTCGGCTTCTATAAGCACTATCCTTAAAAATCCAACAGTTTTGTCTTAGTTTTGTCGTTCTGAATCCAACGAGACTACTCCCAAAGTTGTAGCTCCTTTAGTAACCGAGATACAAAGTTTTAGTTTCCATATATGTGCACCAAAAACCCAAAGTTTGGAAGTCTATATCTCGGCTTCTATAGGCACTATCTTTAAAAATCCAACAGTTTTGTCTTAGTTTTGTCGTTCTGAATCCAACGAGACCACTCCCAAAGTTGTAGCTCCTTTAGTAACCGAGATACAAAGTTTTAGTTTCCATATATGTGCCCCAAAAACCCAAAGTTTGGAAGTCTATATCTCGGCTTCTATAGGCACTATCTTTAAAAATCCAACAGTTTTGTCTTAGTTTTGTCGTTTTGAATCCAACGAGACCACTCCCAAAGTTGTAGCTCCTTTAGTAACCGAGATACAAATTTTCAGTTTCCATATATGTGCACCAAAAACCCAAAGTTTGGAAGTCTATATCTCGGCTTCTATAAGCACTATCTTTAAAAATCCAACAGTTTTGTCTTAGTTTTGTCGTTCTGAATCCAACGAGACCACTCCCAAAGTTGTAGCTCTTTTAATAACCGAGATACAAATTTTCAGTTTCCATATATGTGCACCAAAAACCCAAAGTTTGGAAGTCTATATCTCGGCTTCTATAAGCACTATCCTTAAAAATCCAACAGTTTTGTCTTAGTTTTGTCGTTCTGAATCCAACGAGACCACTCTTAAAGTTGTAGCTCCTTTAGTAACCGAGATACAAATTTTCAGTTTCCATATATGTGCACCAAAAACCCAAAGTCTGGAAGTCTATATCTCGGCTTCTATAAGCACTATCTTTAAAAATCCAACAGTTTTGTCTTAGTTTTGTCGTTTTGAATCCAACGAGACCACTCCCAAAGTTGTAGCTCCTTTAGTAACCGAGATACAAATTTTCAGTTTCCATATATGTGCACCAAAAACCCAAAGTTTGGAAGTCTATATCTCGGCTTCTATAAGCACTATCTTTAAAAATCCAACAGTTTTGTCTTAGTTTTGTCGTTCTGAATCCAACGAGACTACTCCCAAAGTTGTAGCTCTTTTAAAAACTGAGATACAAATTTTCAGTTTCCATATATGTGCACCAAAAACCCAAAGTTTGGAAGTCTATATCTCGGCTTCTATAAGCACTATCCTTAAAAATCCAACAGTTTTGTCTTAGTTTTGTCGTTCTGAATCCAACGAGACCACTCTCAAAGTTGTAGCTCCTTTAGTAACCGAGATACAAAGTTTTAGTTTCCATATATGTGCACCAAAAACCCAAAGTTTGGAAGTCTATATCTCGGCTTCTATAAGCACTATCTTTAAAAATCCAACAGTTTTGTCTTAGTTTTGTCGTTCTGAATCCAACGAGACCACTCCCAAAGTTGTAGCTCTTTTAATAACCGAGATACAAATTTTCAGTTTCCATATATGTGCACCAAAAACCCAAAGTTTGGAAGTCTATATCTCGGCTTCTATAAGCACTATCCTTAAAAATCCAACAGTTTTGTCTTAGTTTTGTCGTTCTGAATCCAACGAGACCACTCCCAAAGTTGTAGCTCCTTTAGTAACCGAGATACAAAGTTTTAGTTTCCATATATGTGCCCCAAAAACCCAAAGTTTGGAAGTCTATATCTCGGCTTCTATAGGCACTATCTTTAAAAATCCAACAGTTTTGTCTTAGTTTTGTCGTTTTGAATCCAACGAGACCACTCCCAAAGTTGTAGCTCCTTTAGTAACCGAGATACAAATTTTCAGTTTCCATATATGTGCACCAAAAACCCAAAGTTTGGAAGTCTATATCTCGGCTTCTATAAGCACTATCTTTAAAAATCCAACAGTTTTGTCTTAGTTTTGTCGTTCTGAATCCAACGAGACCACTCCCAAAGTTGTAGCTCTTTTAATAACCGAGATACAAATTTTCAGTTTCCATATATGTGCACCAAAAACCCAAAGTTTGGAAGTCTATATCTCGGCTTCTATAAGCACTATCCTTAAAAATCCAACAGTTTTGTCTTAGTTTTGTCGTTCTGAATCCAACGAGACCACTCTTAAAGTTGTAGCTCCTTTAGTAACCGAGATACAAATTTTCAGTTTCCATATATGTGCACCAAAAACCCAAAGTCTGGAAGTCTATATCTCGGCTTCTATAAGCACTATCTTTAAAAATCCAACAGTTTTGTCTTAGTTTTGTCGTTTTGAATCCAACGAGACCACCCCCAAAGTTGTAGCTCCTTTAGTAACCGAGATACAAATTTTCAGTTTCCATATATGTGCACCAAAAACCCAAAGTTTGGAAGTCTATATCTCGGCTTCTATAAGCACTATCTTTAAAAATCCAACAGTTTTGTCTTAGTTTTGTCGTTCTGAATTCAACGAGAATACCCCCAAAGTTGTAGCTCCTTTAGTAACCGAGATACAAAGTTTTAGTTTCCATATATGTGCACCAAAAACCCAAAGTTTGGAAGTCTATATCTCGGCTTCTATAAGCACTATCTTTAAAAATCCAACAGTTTTGTCTTAGTTTTGTCGTTCTAAATCCAACGAGACCACTCCCAAAGTTGTAGCTCTTTTAAAAACCGAGATACAAATTTTCAGTTTCCATATATGTGCACCAAAAACCCAAAGTTTGGAAGTCTATATCTCGGCTTCTATAAGCACTATCCTTAAAAATCCAACAGTTTTGTCTTAGTTTTGTCGTTCTGAATCCAACGAGACCACTCTCAAAGTTGTAGCTCCTTTAGTAACCGAGATACAAAGTTTTAGTTTCCATATATGTGCACCAAAAACCCAAAGTTTGGAAGTCTATATCTCGGCTTCTATAAGCACTATCTTTAAAAATCCAACAGTTTTGTCTTAGTTTTGTCGTTCTGAATCCAACGAGACCACTCTCAAAGTTGTAGCTCTTTTAATAACCGAGATACAAATTTTCAGTTTCCATATATGTGCACCAAAAACCCAAAGTTTGGAAGTCTATATCTCGGCTTCTATAAGCACTATCCTTAAAAATCCAACAGTTTTGTCTTAGTTTTCTCGTTCTGAATCCAACGAGACCACTCCCAAAGTTGTAGCTCCTTTAGTAACCGAGATACAAAGTTTTAGTTTCCATATATGTGCACCAAAAACCCAAAGTTTGGAAGTCTATATCTCGGCTTCTATAAGCACTATCCTTAAAAATCCAACAGTTTTGTCTTAGTTTTGTCGTTCTGAATCCAACGAGACCACTCCCAAAGTTGTAGCTCCTTTAGTAACCGAGATACAAATTTTCAGTTTCCATATATGTGCACCAAAAACCCAAAGTTTGGAAGTCTATATCTCGGCTTCTATAGGCACTATCTTTAAAAATTCAACAGTTTTGTCTTAGTTTTGTCGTTCTGAATCCAACGAGACCACTCCCAAAGTTGTAGCTCTTTTAATAACCGAGATACAAATTTTCAGTTTCCATATATGTGCACCAAAAACCCAAAGTTTGGAAGTCTATATCTCGGCTGCTATAAGCACTATCCTTAAAAATCCAACAGTTTTGTCTTAGTTTTGTCGTTCTGAATCCAACGAGACTACTCCCAAAGTTGTAGCTTCTTTAGTAACCGAGATACAAAGTTTTAGTTTCCATATATGTGCACCAAAAACCCAAAGTTTGGAAGTCTATATCTCGGCTTCTATAAGCACTATCTTAAAAAATCCAACAGTTTTGTCTTAGTTTTGTCGTTCTGAATCCAACGAGACTACTCCCAAAGTTGTAACTCTTTTAATAACCGAGATACAAATTTTCAGTTTCCATATATGTGCACCAAAAACCCAAAGTTTGGAAGTCTATATCTCGGCTTCTATAAGCACTATCCTTAAAAATCCAACAGTTTTGTCTTAGTTTTGTCGTTCTGAATCCAACGAGACTACTTCCAAAGTTGTAGCTCCTTTAGTAACCGAGATACATAGTTTTAGTTTCCATATATGTGCACCAAAAACCCAAAGTTTGGAAGTCTATATCTCGGCTTCTATAAGCACTATCTTAAAAAATCCAACAGTTTTGTCTTAGTTTTGTCGTTCTGAATCCAACGAGACCACTCCCAAAGTTGTAGCTCCTTTAGTAACCGAGATACAAATTTTCAGTTTCCATATATGTGCACCAAAAACCCAAAGTTTGGAAGTCTATATCTCGGCTTCTGTAAGCACTATCTTTAAAAATCCAACAGTTTTGTCTTACTTTTGTCGTTCTGAATCCAACGAGACCACTCTTAAAGTTGTAGCTCCTTTGGTAACCGAGATACAAATTTTCAGTTTCCATATATGTGCACCAAAAACCCAAAGTTTGGAAGCCTATATCTCGGCTTCTATAAGCACTATCTTTAAAAATCCAACAGTTTTGTCTTAGTTTTGTCGTTCTGAATCCAACGAGACCACCCCCAAAGTTGTAGCTCCTTTAGTAACCGAGATACAAATTTTCAGTTTCCATATATGTGCACCAAAAACCCAAAGTTTGGAAGTCTATATCTCGGCTTCTATAAGCACTATCTTTAAAAATCCAACAGTTTTGTCTTAGTTTTGACACATCTCGTGAGAGTGAGACCACTTCCAAAGTTGTAGCTCCTTTAGTAACCGAGATACAAATTTTCAGTTTCCATATATGTGCACCAAAAACCCAAAGTTTGGAAGTCTATATCTCGGCTTCTATAAACACTATCTTTAAAAATCCAACAGTTTTGTCTTAGTTTTGTCGTTCTGAATCCAACGAGACCACCCCCAAAGTTGTAGCTCCTTTAGTAACCGAGATACAAAGTTTTAGTTTCCATATATGTGCACCAAAAACCCAAAGTTTGGAAGTCTATATCTCGGCTTCTATAAGCACTATCCTTAAAAATCCAACAGTTTTGTCTTAGTTTTGTCGTTCTGAATCCAACGAGACCACTCCCAAAGTTGTAGCTCCTTTAGTAACCGAGATACAAATTTTCAGTTTCCATTTATGTGCACCAAAAACCCAAAGTTTGGAAGTCTATATCTCGGCTTCTATAAGCACTATCTTTAAAAATCCAACAGTTTTGTCTTAGTTTTGTCGTTCTGAATCCAACGAGACTACTCCCAAAGTTGTAGCTCTTTTAGTAACCGAGATACAAAGTTTTAGTTTCCATATATGTGCACCAAAAACCCACAGTTTGGAAGTCTATATCTCGGCTTCTATAGGCACTATCTTTAAAAATCCAACAGTTTTGTCTTAGTTTTGTCGTTCTGAATCCAACGAGACCACTCCCAAAGTTGTAGCTCCTTTAGTAACCGAGATACAAATTTCAGTTTCCATATATGTGCACCAAAAACCCAAAGTTTGGAAGTCTATATCTCGGCTTCTATAAACACTATCTTTAAAAATCCAACAGTTTTGTCTTAGTTTTGTCGTTCTGAATTCAACGAGACCACTCCCAAAGTTGTAGCTCCTTTAGTAACCGAGATACAAATTTTCAGTTTCCATATATGTGCACCAAAAACCCAAAGTTTGGAAGTCTATATCTCGGCTTCTATAAGCACTATCTTTAAAAATTCAACAGTTTTGTCTTAGTTTTGTCGTTCTAAATCCAACGAGACCACTCCCAAAGTTGTAGCTCCTTTAGTAACCGAGATACAAATTTTCAGTTTCCATATATATGCACCAAAAACCCAAAGTTTGGAAGTCTATATCTCGGCTTCTATAAGCACTATCTTTAAAAATCCAACAGTTTTGTCTTAGTTTAGTCGTTCTGAATCCAACGAGACCACTCCCAAAGTTGTAGCTCCTTTAGTAACCGAGATACAAATTTTCAGTTTCCATATATGTGCACCAAAAACCCAAAGTCTGGAAGTCTATATCTCGGCTTCTATAAGCACTATCTTTAAAAATCCAACAGTTTTGTCTTAGTTTTGTCGTTTTGAATCCAACGAGACCACCCCCAAAGTTGTAGCTCCTTTAGTAACCGAGATACAAATTTTCAGTTTCCATATATGTGCACCAAAAACCCAAAGTTTGGAAGTCTATATCTCGGCTTCTATAAGCACTATCTTTAAAAATCCAACAGTTTTGTCTTAGTTTTGTCGTTCTGAATTCAACGAGAATACCCCCAAAGTTGTAGCTCCTTTAGTAACCGAGATACAAAGTTTTAGTTTCCATATATGTGCACCAAAAACCCAAAGTTTGGAAGTCTATATCTCGGCTTCTATAAGCACTATCTTTAAAAATCCAACAGTTTTGTCTTAGTTTTGTCGTTCTAAATCCAACGAGACCACTCCCAAAGTTGTAGCTCTTTTAAAAACCGAGATACAAATTTTCAGTTTCCATATATGTGCACCAAAAACCCAAAGTTTGGAAGTCTATATCTCGGCTTCTATAAGCACTATCCTTAAAAATCCAACAGTTTTGTCTTAGTTTTGTCGTTCTGAATCCAACGAGACCACTCTCAAAGTTGTAGCTCCTTTAGTAACCGAGATACAAAGTTTTAGTTTCCATATATGTGCACCAAAAACCCAAAGTTTGGAAGTCTATATCTCGGCTTCTATAAGCACTATCTTTAAAAATCCAACAGTTTTGTCTTAGTTTTGTCGTTCTGAATCCAACGAGACAACTCCCAAAGTTGTAGCTCCTTTAGTAACCGAGATACAAATTTTCAGTTTCCATATATGTGCACCAAAAACCCAAAGTTTGGAAGTCTATATCTCGGCTTCTATAAGCACTATCCTTAAAAATCCAACAGTTTTGTCTTAGTTTCGTCGTTCTGAATCCAACGAGACCACTCCCAAAGTTGTAGCATCTTTAGTAACCGAGATACAAATTTTCAGTTTCCATATATGTGCACCAAAAACCCAAAGTTTGGAAGTCTATATCTCGGCTTCTATAGGCACTATCTTTAAAAATCCAACAGTTTTGTCTTAGTTTTGTCGTTCTGAATCCAACGAGACCACTCCCAAAGTTGTAGCTCCTTTAGTAACCGAGATACAAATTTTCAGTTTCCATATATGTGCACCAAAAACCCAAAGTTTGGAAGTCTATATCTCGGCTTCTATAAGCACTATCTTTAAAAATCCAACAGTTTTGTCTTAGTTTTGTCGTTCTGAATCCAACGAGACCACTCCCAAAGTTGTAGCTCCTTTAGTAACCGAGATACAAATTTTCAGTTTCCATATATGTGCACCAAAAACCCAAAGTTTGGAAGTCTATATCTCGGCTTCTATAAGCACTATCTTTAAAAATCCAACAGTTTTGTCTTAGTTTTGTCGTTCTGAATCCAACGAGACCACTCCCAAAAATGTAGCTCCTTTAGTAACCGAGATACAAATTTTCAGTTTCCATTTATGTGCACCAAAAACCCAAAGTTTGGAAGTCTATATCTCGGCTTCTATAAGCACTATCTTTAAAAATCCAACAGTTTTGTCTTAGTTTTGTCGTTCTGAATCCAACGAGACTACTCCCAAAGTTGTAGCTCCTTTAGTAACCGAGATACAAATTTTCAGTTTCCATATATGTGCACCAAAAACCCAAAGTTTGGAAGTCTATATCTCGGCTTCTATAGGCACTATCTTTAAAAATCAAACAGTTTTGTCTTAGTTTTGTCGTTCTGAATCCAACGAGACCACTCTTAAAGTTGTAGCTCCTTTAGTAACCGAGATACAAATTTTCAGTTTCCATATATGTGCACCAAAAACCCAAAGTCTGGAAGTCTATATCTCGGCTTCTATAAGCACTATCTTTAAAAATCCAACAGTTTTGTCTTAGTTTTGTCGTTTTGAATCCAACGAGACCACCCCCAAAGTTGTAGCTCCTTTAGTAACCGAGATACAAATTTTCAGTTTCCATATATGTGCACCAAAAACCCAGAGTTTGGAAGTCTATATCTCGGCTTCTATAAGCACTATCTTTAAAAATCCAACAGTTTTGTCTTAGTTTTGTCGTTCTGAATTCAACGAGAATACCCCCAAAGTTGTAGCTCCTTTAGTAACCGAGATACAAAGTTTTAGTTTCCATATATGTGCACCAAAAACCCAAAGTTTGGAAGTCTATATCTCGGCTTCTATAAGCACTATCTTTAAAAATCCAACAGTTTTGTCTTAGTTTTGTCGTTCTAAATCCAACGAGACCACTCCCAAAGTTGTAGCTCTTTTAAAAACCGAGATACAAATTTTCAGTTTCCATATATGTGCACCAAAAACCCAAAGTTTGGAAGTCTATATCTCGGCTTCTATAAGCACTATCCTTAAAAATCCAACAGTTTTGTCTTAGTTTTGTCGTTCTGAATCCAACGAGACCACTCTCAAAGTTGTAGCTCCTTTAGTAACCGAGATACAAAGTTTTAGTTTCCATATATGTGCACCAAAAACCCAAAGTTTGGAAGTCTATATCTCGGCTTCTATAAGCACTATCTTTAAAAATCCAACAGTTTTGTCTTAGTTTTGTCGTTTTGAATCCAACGAGACCACTCTCAAAGTTGTAGCTCTTTTAATAACCGAGATACAAATTTTCAGTTTCCATATATGTGCACCAAAAACCCAAAGTTTGGAAGTCTATATCTCGGCTTCTATAAGCACTATCCTTAAAAATCCAACAGTTTTGTCTTAGTTTTGTCGTTCTGAATCCAACGAGACCACTCCCAAAGTTGTAGCTCCTTTAGTAACCGAGATACAAAGTTTTAGTTTCCATATATGTGCACCAAAAACCCAAAGTTTGGAAGTCTATATCTCGGCTTCTATAAGCACTATCCTTAAAAATCCAACAGTTTTGTCTTAGTTTTGTCGTTCTGAATCCAACGAGACCACTCCCAAAGTTGTAGCTCCTTTAGTAACCGAGATACAAATTTTCAGTTTCCATATATGTGCACCAAAAACCCAAAGTTTGGAAGTCTATATCTCGGCTTCTATAGGCACTATCTTTAAAAATTCAACAGTTTTGTCTTAGTTTTGTCGTTCTGAATCCAACGAGACCACTCCCAAAGTTGTAGCTCTTTTAATAACCGAGATACAAATTTTCAGTTTCCATATATGTGCACCAAAAACCCAAAGTTTGGAAGTCTATATCTCGGCTGCTATAAGCACTATCCTTAAAAATCCAACAGTTTTGTCTTAGTTTTGTCGTTCTGAATCCAACGAGACTACTCCCAAAGTTGTAGCTTCTTTAGTAACCGAGATACAAAGTTTTAGTTTCCATATATGTGCACCAAAAACCCAAAGTTTGGAAGTCTATATCTCGGCTTCTATAAGCACTATCTTAAAAAATCCAACAGTTTTGTCTTAGTTTTGTCATTCTGAATCCAACGAGACCACTCCCAAAGTTGTAGCTCCTTTAGTAACCGAGATACAAATTTTCAGTTTCCATATATGTGCACCAAAAACCCAAAGTTTGGAAGTCTATATCTCGGCTTCTGTAAGCACTATCTTTAAAAATCCAACAGTTTTGTCTTACTTTTGTCGTTCTGAATCCAACGAGACCACTCTTAAAGTTGTAGCTCCTTTGGTAACCGAGATACAAATTTTCAGTTTCCATATATGTGCACCAAAAACCCAAAGTTTGGAAGCCTATATCTCGGCTTCTATAAGCACTATCTTTAAAAATCCAACAGTTTTGTCTTAGTTTTGTCGTTCTGAATCCAACGAGACCACCCCCAAAGTTGTAGCTCCTTTAGTAACCGAGATACAAATTTTCAGTTTCCATATATGTGCACCAAAAACCCAAAGTTTGGAAGTCTATATCTCGGCTTCTATAAGCACTATCTTTAAAAATCCAACAGTTTTGTCTTAGTTTTGTCGTTCTGAATCCAACGAGACCACTTCCAAAGTTGTAGCTCCTTTAGTAACCGAGATACAAATTTTCAGTTTCCATATATGTGCACCAAAAACCCAAAGTTTGGAAGTCTATATCTCGGCTTCTATAAACACTATCTTTAAAAATCCAACAGTTTTGTCTTAGTTTTGTCGTTCTGAATCCAACGAGACCACCCCCAAAGTTGTAGCTCCTTTAGTAACCGAGATACAAAGTTTTAGTTTCCATATATGTGCACCAAAAACCCAAAGTTTGGAAGTCTATATCTCGGCTTCTATAAGCACTATCCTTAAAAATCCAACAGTTTTGTCTTAGTTTTGTCGTTCTGAATCCAACGAGACCACTCCCAAAGTTGTAGCTCTTTTAGTAACCGAGATACAAAGTTTTAGTTTCCATATATGTGCACCAAAAACCCACAGTTTGGAAGTCTATATCTCGGCTTCTATAGGCACTATCTTTAAAAATCCAACAGTTTTGTCTTAGTTTTGTCGTTCTGAATCCAACGAGACCACTCCCAAAGTTGTAGCTCCTTTAGTAACCGAGATACAAATTTTCAGTTTCCATATATGTGCACCAAAAACCCAAAGTTTGGAAGTCTATATCTCGGCTTCTATAAACACTATCTTTAAAAATCCAACAGTTTTGTCTTAGTTTTGTCGTTCTGAATTCAACGAGACCACTCCCAAAGTTGTAGCTCCTTTAGTAACCGAGATACAAATTTTCAGTTTCCATATATGTGCACCAAAAACCCAAAGTTTGGAAGTCTATATCTCGGCTTCTATAAGCACTATCTTTAAAAATTCAACAGTTTTGTCTTAGTTTTGTCGTTCTAAATCCAACGAGACCACTCCCAAAGTTGTAGCTCCTTTAGTAACCGAGATACAAATTTTCAGTTTCCATATATATGCACCAAAAACCCAAAGTTTGGAAGTCTATATCTCGGCTTCTATAAGCACTATCTTTAAAAATCCAACAGTTTTGTCTTAGTTTAGTCGTTCTGAATCCAACGAGACCACTCCCAAAGTTGTAGCTCCTTTAGTAACCGAGATACAAATTTTCAGTTTCCAAATATGTGCACCAAAAACCCAAAGTTTGGAAGTCTATATCTCGGCTTCTATAAGCACTATCTTTAAAAATACAATAGTTTTGTCTTAGTTTAGTCGTTCTGAATCCAACGAGACCACTCCCAAAGTTGTAGCTCCTTTAGTAACCGAGATACAAATTTTCAGTTTCCATATATGTGCACCAAAAACCCAAAGTCTGGAAGTCTATATCTCGGCTTCTATAAGCACTATCTTTAAAAATCCAACAGTTTTGTCTTAGTTTTGTCGTTCTGAATCCAACGAGACCACTCCTAAAAATGTAGCTCCTTTAGTAACCGAGATACAAATTTTCAGTTTCCATATATGTGCACCAAAAACCCAAAGTTTGGAAGTCTATATCTCGGCTTCTATAAGCACTATCTTTAAAAATCCAACAGCTTTGTCTTAGTTTTGTCGTTCTAAATCCAACGAGACCACTCCCAAAGTTGTAGCTCCTTTAGTAACCGAGATACAAATTTTCAGTTTCCATTTATGTGCACCAAAAACCCAAAGTTTGGAAGTCTATATCTCGGCTTCTATAAGCACTATCTTTAAAAATCCAACAGTTTTGTCTTAGTTTTGTCGTTCTGAATCAAACGAGATCACTCCCAAAGTTGTAGCTCTTTTAATAACCGAGGATAAAAAATTTTCAGTTTCCATATATGTGCACCAAAAACCCAAAGTTTGGAAGTCTATATCTCGGCTTCTATAAGCACTATCCTTAAAAATCCAACAGTTTTGTCTTAGTTTCGTCGTTCTGAATCCAACGAGACCACTCCCAAAGTTGTAGCATCTTTAGTAACCGAGATACAAATTTTCAGTTTCCATATATGTGCACCAAAAACCCAAAGTTTGGAAGTCTATATCTCGGCTTCTATAAGCACTATCTTAAAAAATCCAACAGTTTTGTCTTAGTTTTGTCGTTCTGAATCCAACGAGACCACTCCCAAAGTTGTAGCTCCTTTAGTAACCGAGATACAAAGTTTTAGTTTCCATATATGTGCACCAAAAACCCAAAGTTTGGAAGTCTATATCTCGGCTTCTATAGGCACTATCTTTAAAAATCCAACAGTTTTGTCTTAGTTTTGTCGTTCTGAATCCAACGAGACCACTCCCAAAGTTGTAGCTCCTTTAGTAACCAAGATACAAATTTTCAGTTTCCATATATGTGCACCAAAAACCCAAAGTTTGGAAGTCTATATCTCGGCTTCTATAAGCACTATCTTTAAAAATCCAACAGTTTTGTCTTAGTTTTGTCGTTCTGAATCCAACGAGACTACTCCCAAAGTTGTAGCTCCTTTAGTAACCGAGATACAAATTTTCAGTTTCCATATATGTGCACCAAAAACCCAAAGTTTGGAAGTCTATATCTCGGCTTCTATAAGCACTATCTTTAAAAATTCAACAGTTTTGTCTTAGTTTTGTCGTTCTGAATCCAACGAGATCACTCCCAAAGTTGTAGCTCCTTTAGTAACCGAGATACAAATTTTCAGTTTCCATATATGTGCACCAAAAACCCAAAGTTTGGAAGTCTATATCTCGGCTTCTATAAGCACTATCTTTAAAAATCAAACAGTTTTGTCTTAGTTTTGTCGTTCTGAATCCAACGAGACCACTCTTAAAGTTGTAGCTCCTTTAGTAACCGAGATACAAATTTTCAGTTTCCATATATGTGCACCAAAAACCCAAAGTCTGGAAGTCTATATCTCGGCTTCTATAAGCACTATCTTTAAAAATCCAACAGTTTTGTCTTAGTTTTGTCGTTTTGAATCCAACGAGACCACTCCCAAAGTTGTAGCTCCTTTAGTAACCGAGATACAAATTTTCAGTTTCCATATATGTGCACCAAAAACCCAAAGTTTGAAAGTCTATATCTCGGCTTCTATAAGCACTATCTTTAAAAATCCAACAGTTTTGTCTTAGTTTTGTCGTTCTGAATTCAACGAGAGCACCCCCAAAGTTGTAGCTCCTTTAGTAACCGAGATACAAAGTTTTAGTTTCCATATATGTGCACCAAAAACCCAAAGTTTGGAAGTCTATATCTCGGCTTCTATAAGCACTATCTTTAAAAATCCAACAGTTTTGTCTTAGCTTTGTCGTTCTGAATCCAACGAGACCACTCCCAAAGTTGTAGCTCTTTTAAAAACCGAGATACAAATTTTCAGTTTCCATATATGTGCACCAAAAACCCAAAGTTTGGAAGTCTATATCTCAGCTTCTATAAGCACTAACCTTCAAAATCCAACAGTTTTGTCTTAGTTTTGTCGTTCTGAATCCAACGAGACCACTCTCAAAGTTGTAGCTCCTTTAGTAACCGAGATACAAAGTTTTAGTTTCCATATATGTGCACCAAAAACCCAAAGTTTGGAAGTCTATATCTCGGCTTCTATAAGCACTATCTTTAAAAATCCAACAGTTTTGTCTTAGTTTTGTCGTTCTGAATCCAACGAGACTACTCCCAAAGTTGTAGCTCTTTTAATAACCGAGATACAAATTTTCAGTTTCCATATATGTGCACCAAAAACCCAAAGTTTGGAAGTCTA
Organism: Anthonomus grandis grandis; assembly: GCF_022605725.1. NCBI lineage: Eukaryota > Metazoa > Arthropoda > Insecta > Coleoptera > Curculionidae > Anthonomus > Anthonomus grandis. Next base: position 41,272 of record NW_026088482.1, read on the forward strand.
TATCTCGGCTTCTATAAGCACTATCCTTAAAAATCCAACAGTTTTGTCTTAGTTTTGTCGTTCTGAATCCAACGAGACCACTCCCAAAGTTGTAGCTCCTTTAGTAACCGAGATACAAAGTTTTAGTTTCCATATATGTGCACCAAAAACCCAAAGTTTGGAAGTCTATATCTCGGCTTCTATAAGCACTATCCTTAAAAATCCAACAGTTTTGTCTTAGTTTTGTCGTTCTGAATCCAACGAGACCACTCCCGAAGTTGTAGCTCCTTTAGTAACCGAGATACAAATTTTCAGTTTCCATATATGTGCACCAAAAACCCAAAGTTTGGAAGTCTATATCTCGGCTGCTATAGGCACTATCTTTAAAAATTTAACAGTTTTGTCTTAGTTTTGTCGTTCTGAATCCAACGAGACCACTCCCAAAGTTGTAGCTCTTTTAATAACCGAGATACAAATTTTCAGTTTCCATATATGTGCACCAAAAACCCAAAGTTTGGAAGTCTATATCTCGGCTTCTATAAGCACTATCCTTAAAAATCCAACAGTTTTGTCTTAGTTTTGTCGTTCTGAATCCAACGAGACCACTCTTAAAGTTGTAGCTCCTTTAGTAACCGAGATACAAATTTTCAGTTTCCATATATGTGCACCAAAAACCCAAAGTCTGGAAGTCTATATCTCGGCTTCTATAAGCACTATCTTTAAAAATCCAACAGTTTTGTCTTAGTTTTGTCGTTCTGAATCCAACGAGACCACTCCTAAAAATGTAGCTCCTTTAGTAACCGAGATACAAATTTTCAGTTTCCATATATGTGCACCAAAAACCCAAAGTTTGGAAGTCTATATCTCGGCTTCTATAAGCACTATCTTTAAAAATCCAACAGTTTTGTCTTAGTTTTGTCGTTCTGAATCCAACGAGACTACTCCCAAAGTTGTAGCTCTTTTAATAACCGAGATACAAATTTTCAGTTTCCATATATGTGCACCAAAAACCCAAAGTTTGGAAGTCTATATCTCGGCTTCTATAAGCACTATCTTTAAAAATCCAACAGTTTTGTCTTAGTTTTGTCGTTCTGAATTCAACGAGAGCACCCCCAAAGTTGTAGCTCCTTTAGTAACCGAGATACAAAGTTTTAGTTTCCATATATGTGCACCAAAAACCCAAAGTTTGGAAGTCTATATCTCGGCTTCTATAAGCACTATCTTTAAAAATCCAACAGTTTTGTCTTAGTTTTGTCGTTCTGAATCCAACGAGACCACTCCCAAAGTTGTAGCTCTTTTAAAAACCGAGATACAAATTTTCAGTTTTCATATATGTGCACCAAAAACCCAAAGTTTGGAAGTCTATATCTCGGCTTCTATAAGCACTAACCTTAAAAATCCAACAGTTTTGTCTTAGTTTTGTCGTTCTGAATCCAACGAGACCACTCTCAAAGTTGTAGCTCCTTTAGTAACCGAGATACAAAGTTTTAGTTTCCATATATGTGCACCAAAAACCCAAAGTTTGGAAGTCTATATCTCGGCTTCTATAAGCACTATCTTTAAAAATCCAACAGTTTTGTCTTAGTTTTGTCGTTCTGAATCCAACGAGACTACTCCCAAAGTTGTAGCTCTTTTAGTAACCGAGATACAAATTTTCAGTTTCCATATATGTGCACCAAAAACCCAAAGTTTGGAAGTCTATATCTCGGCTTCTATAAGCACTATCCTTAAAAATCCAACAGTTTTGTCTTAGTTTTGTCGTTCTGAATCCAACGAGACCACTCCCAAAGTTGTAGCTCCTTTAGTAACCGAGATACAAAGTTTTAGTTTCCATATATGTGCACCAAAAACCCAAAGTTTGGAAGTCTATATCTCGGCTTCTATAAGCACTATCCTTAAAAATCCAACAGTTTTGTCTTAGTTTTGTCGTTCTGAATCCAACGAGACCACTCTTAAAGTTGTAGCTCCTTTAGTAACCGAGATACAAATTTTCAGTTTCCATATATGTGCACCAAAAACCCAAAGTTTGGAAGTCTATATCTCGGCTTCTATAGGCACTATCTTTAAAAATTTAACAGTTTTGTCTTAGTTTTGTCGTTCTGAATCCAACGAGACCACTCCCAAAGTTGTAGCTCTTTTAATAACCGAGATACAAATTTTCAGTTTCCATATATGTGCACCAAAAACCCAAAGTTTGGAAGTCTATATCTCGGCTTCTATAAGCACTATCCTTAAAAATCCAACAGTTTTGTCTTAGTTTTGTCGTTCTGAATCCAACGAGACTACTCCCAAAGTTGTAGCTCCTTTAGTAACCGAGATACAAAGTTTTAGTTTCCATATATGTGCACCAAAAACCCAAAGTTTGGAAGTCTATATCTCGGCTTCTATAAGCACTATCCTTAAAAATCCAACAGTTTTGTCTTAGTTTCGTCGTTCTGAATCCAACGAGACCACTCCCAAAGTTGTAGCATCTTTAGTAACCGAGATACAAATTTTCAGTTTCCATATATGTGCACCAAAAACCCAAAGTTTGGAAGTCTATATCTCGGCTTCTATAAGCACTATCCTTAAAAATCCAACAGTTTTGTCTTAGTTTTGTCGTTCTGAATCCAACGAGACCACTCCCAAAGTTGTAGCTCCTTTAGTAACCGAGATACAAAGTTTTAGTTTCCATATATGTGCACCAAAAACCCAAAGTTTGGAAGTCTATATCTCGGCTTCTATAAGCACTATCCTTAAAAATCCAACAGTTTTGTCTTAGTTTTGTCGTTCTGAATCCAACGAGACCACTCTTAAAGTTGTAGCTCCTTTAGTAACCGAGATACAAATTTTCAGTTTCCATATATGTGCACCAAAAACCCAAAGTTTGGAAGTCTATATCTCGGCTTCTATAGGCACTATCTTTAAAAATTTAACAGTTTTGTCTTAGTTTTGTCGTTCTGAATCCAACGAGACCACTCCCAAAGTTGTAGCTCTTTTAATAACCGAGATACAAATTTTCAGTTTCCATATATGTGCACCAAAAACCCAAAGTTTGGAAGTCTATATCTCGGCTTCTATAAGCACTATCCTTAAAAATCCAACAGTTTTGTCTTAGTTTTGTCGTTCTGAATCCAACGAGACTACTCCCAAAGTTGTAGCTCCTTTAGTAACCGAGATACAAAGTTTTAGTTTCCATATATGTGCACCAAAAACCCAAAGTTTGGAAGTCTATATCTCGGCTTCTATAAGCACTATCCTTAAAAATCCAACAGTTTTGTCTTAGTTTCGTCGTTCTGAATCCAACGAGACCACTCCCAAAGTTGTAGCATCTTTAGTAACCGAGATACAAATTTTCAGTTTCCATATATGTGCACCAAAAACCCAAAGTTTGGAAGTCTATATCTCGGCTTCTATAAGCACTATCTTAAAAAATCCAACAGTTTTGTCTTAGTTTTGTCGTTCTGAATCCAACGAGACCACTCCCAAAGTTGTAGCTCCTTTAGTAACCGAGATACAAATTTTCAGTTTCCATATATGTGCACCAAAAACCCAAAGTTTGGAAGTCTATATCTCGGCTTCTATAAGCACTATCTTTAAAAAACCAACAGTTTTGTCTTAGTTTTGTCGTTTTGAATCCAACGAGACTACTCCCAAAGTTGTAGTTCCTTTAGTAACCGAGATACAAAGTTTTAGTTTCCATATATGTGCACCAAAAACCCAAAGTTTGGAAGTCTATATCTCGGCTTCTATAGGCACTATCTTTAAAAATCCAACAGTTTTGTCTTAGTTTTGCCGTTCTGAATCCAACGAGACCACTCCCAAAGTTGTAGCTCCTTTAGTAACCAAGATACAAATTTTCAGTTTCCATATATGTGCACCAAAAACCCAAAGTTTGGAAGTCTATATCTCGGCTTCTATAAGCACTATCTTAAAAAATTCAACAGTTTTGTCTTAGTTTTGTCGTTCTGAATCCAACGAGACCACTCCTAAAGTTGTAGCTCCTTTAGTAACCGAGATACAAATTTTCAGTTTCCATATATATGCACCAAAAACCCAAAGTTTGAAAGTCTATATCTCGGCTTCTATAAGCACTATCTTTAAAAATCCAACAGTTTTGTCGTTCTGAATCCAACGAGACTACTCCCAAAGTTGTAGCTCCTTTAGTAACCGAGATACAAATTTTCAGTTTCCATATATGTGCACCAAAAACCCAAAGTTTGGAAGTCTATATCTCGGCTTCTATAAGCACTATCTTTAAAAATTCAACAGTTTTGTCTTAGTTTTGTTGTTCTGAATCCAACGAGATCACTCCCAAAGTTGTAGCTCCTTTAGTAACCGAGATACAAATTTTCAGTTTCCATATATGTGCACCAAAAACCCAAAGTTTGGAAGTCTATATCTCGGCTTCTATAAGCACTATCTTTAAAAATCAAACAGTTTTGTCTTAGTTTTGTCGTTCTGAATCCAACGAGACCACTCTTAAAGTTGTAGCTCCTTTAGTAACCGAGATACAAATTTTCAGTTTCCATATATGTGCACCAAAAACCCAAAGTCTGGAAGTCTATATCTCGGCTTCTATAAGCACTATCTTTAAAAATCCAACAGTTTTGTCTTAGTTTCGTCGTTCTGAATCCAACGAGACCACTCCCAAAGTTGTAGCATCTTTAGTAACCGAGATACAAATTTTCAGTTTCCATATATGTGCACCAAAAACCCAAAGTTTGGAAGTCTATATCTCGGCTTCTATAGGCACTATCTTTAAAAATCCAACAGTTTTGTCTTAGTTTTGTCGTTCTGAATCCAACGAGACCACTCCCAAAGTTGTAGCTCCTTTAGTAACCGAGATACAAATTTTCAGTTTCCATATATGTGCACCAAAAACCCAAAGTTTGGAAGTCTATATCTCGGCTTCTATAAGCACTATCTTTAAAAATCCAACAGTTTTGTCTTAGTTTTGTCGTTCTGAATCCAACGAGACCACTCCCAAAGTTGTAGCTCCTTTAGTAACCGAGATACAAATTTTCAGTTTCCATATATGTGCACCAAAAACCCAAAGTTTGGAAGTCTATATCTCGGCTTCTATAAGCACTATCTTTAAAAATCCAACAGTTTTGTCTTAGTTTTGTCGTTCTGAATCCAACGAGACCACTCCCAAAAATGTAGCTCCTTTAGTAACCGAGATACAAATTTTCAGTTTCCATTTATGTGCACCAAAAACCCAAAGTTTGGAAGTCTATATCTCGGCTTCTATAAGCACTATCTTTAAAAATCCAACAGTTTTGTCTTAGTTTTGTCGTTCTGAATCCAACGAGACTACTCCCAAAGTTGTAGCTCCTTTAGTAACCGAGATACAAATTTTCAGTTTCCATATATGTGCACCAAAAACCCAAAGTTTGGAAGTCTATATCTCGGCTTCTATAGGCACTATCTTTAAAAATCAAACAGTTTTGTCTTAGTTTTGTCGTTCTGAATCCAACGAGACCACTCTTAAAGTTGTAGCTCCTTTAGTAACCGAGATACAAATTTTCAGTTTCCATATATGTGCACCAAAAACCCAAAGTCTGGAAGTCTATATCTCGGCTTCTATAAGCACTATCTTTAAAAATCCAACAGTTTTGTCTTAGTTTTGTCGTTTTGAATCCAACGAGACCACCCCCAAAGTTGTAGCTCCTTTAGTAACCGAGATACAAATTTTCAGTTTCCATATATGTGCACCAAAAACCCAAAGTTTGGAAGTCTATATCTCGGCTTCTATAAGCACTATCTTTAAAAATCCAACAGTTTTGTCTTAGTTTTGTCGTTCTGAATTCAACGAGAATACCCCCAAAGTTGTAGCTCCTTTAGTAACCGAGATACAAAGTTTTAGTTTCCATATATGTGCACCAAAAACCCAAAGTTTGGAAGTCTATATCTCGGCTTCTATAAGCACTATCTTTAAAAATCCAACAGTTTTGTCTTAGTTTTGTCGTTCTAAATCCAACGAGACCACTCCCAAAGTTGTAGCTCTTTTAAAAACCGAGATACAAATTTTCAGTTTCCATATATGTGCACCAAAAACCCAAAGTTTGGAAGTCTATATCTCGGCTTCTATAAGCACTATCCTTAAAAATCCAACAGTTTTGTCTTAGTTTTGTCGTTCTGAATCCAACGAGACCACTCTCAAAGTTGTAGCTCCTTTAGTAACCGAGATACAAAGTTTTAGTTTCCATATATGTGCACCAAAAACCCAAAGTTTGGAAGTCTATATCTCGGCTTCTATAAGCACTATCCTTAAAAATCCAACAGTTTTGTCTTAGTTTCGTCGTTCTGAATCCAACGAGACCACTCCCAAAGTTGTAGCATCTTTAGTAACCGAGATACAAATTTTCAGTTTCCATATATGTGCACCAAAAACCCAAAGTTTGGAAGTCTATATCTCGGCTTCTATAGGCACTATCTTTAAAAATCCAACAGTTTTGTCTTAGTTTTGTCGTTCTGAATCCAACGAGACCACTCCCAAAGTTGTAGCTCCTTTAGTAACCGAGATACAAATTTTCAGTTTCCATATATGTGCACCAAAAACCCAAAGTTTGGAAGTCTATATCTCGGCTTCTATAAGCACTATCTTTAAAAATCCAACAGTTTTGTCTTAGTTTTGTCGTTCTGAATCCAACGAGACCACTCCCAAAGTTGTAGCTCCTTTAGTAACCGAGATACAAATTTTCAGTTTCCATATATGTGCACCAAAAACCCAAAGTTTGGAAGTCTATATCTCGGCTTCTATAAGCACTATCTTTAAAAATTCAACAGTTTTGTCTTAGTTTTGTTGTTCTGAATCCAACGAGATCACTCCCAAAGTTGTAGCTCCTTTAGTAACCGAGATACAAATTTTCAGTTTCCATATATGTGCACCAAAAACCCAAAGTTTGGAAGTCTATATCTCGGCTGCTATAGGCACTATCTTTAAAAATTTAACAGTTTTGTCTTAGTTTTGTCGTTCTGAATCCAACGAGACCACTCCCAAAGTTGTAGCTCTTTTAATAACCGAGATACAAATTTTCAGTTTCCATATATGTGCACCAAAAACCCAAAGTTTGGAAGTCTATATCTCGGCTTCTATAAGCACTATCCTTAAAAATCCAACAGTTTTGTCTTAGTTTTGTCGTTCTGAATCCAACGAGACCACTCCCAAAGTTGTAGCTCCTTTAGTAACCGAGATACAAATTTTCAGTTTCCATATATGTGCACCAAAAACCCAAAGTCTGGAAGTCTATATCTCGGCTTCTATAAGCACTATCTTTAAAAATCCAACAGTTTTGTCTTAGTTTTGTCGTTCTGAATCCAACGAGACCACTCCTAAAAATGTAGCTCCTTTAGTAACCGAGATACAAATTTTCAGTTTCCATATATGTGCACCAAAAACCCAAAGTTTGGAAGTCTATATCTCGGCTTCTATAAGCACTATCTTTAAAAATCCAACAGTTTTGTCTTAGTTTTGTCGTTCTGAATACAACGAGACTACTCCCAAAGTTGTAGCTCTTTTAATAACCGAGATACAAATTTTCAGTTTCCATATATGTGCACCAAAAACCCAAAGTTTGGAAGTCTATATCTCGGCTTCTATAAGCACTATCCTTAAAAATCCAACAGTTTTGTCTTAGTTTTGTCGTTCTGAATCCAACGAGACCACTCCCAAAGTTGTAGCTCCTTTAGTAACCGAGATACAAAGTTTTAGTTTCCATATATGTGCACCAAAAACCCAAAGTTTGGAAGTCTATATCTCGGCTTCTATAAGCACTATCCTTAAAAATCCAACAGTTTTGTCTTAGTTTTGTCGTTCTGAATCCAACGAGACCACTCCCGAAGTTGTAGCTCCTTTAGTAACCGAGATACAAATTTTCAGTTTCCATATATGTGCACCAAAAACCCAAAGTTTGGAAGTCTATATCTCGGCTGCTATAGGCACTATCTTTAAAAATTTAACAGTTTTGTCTTAGTTTTGTCGTTCTGAATCCAACGAGACCACTCCCAAAGTTGTAGCTCTTTTAATAACCGAGATACAAATTTTCAGTTTCCATATATGTGCACCAAAAACCCAAAGTTTGGAAGTCTATATCTCGGCTTCTATAAGCACTATCCTTAAAAATCCAACAGTTTTGTCTTAGTTTTGTCGTTCTGAATCCAACGAGACCACTCTTAAAGTTGTAGCTCCTTTAGTAACCGAGATACAAATTTTCAGTTTCCATATATGTGCACCAAAAACCCAAAGTCTGGAAGTCTATATCTCGGCTTCTATAAGCACTATCTTTAAAAATCCAACAGTTTTGTCTTAGTTTTGTCGTTCTGAATCCAACGAGACCACTCCTAAAAATGTAGCTCCTTTAGTAACCGAGATACAAATTTTCAGTTTCCATATATGTGCACCAAAAACCCAAAGTTTGGAAGTCTATATCTCGGCTTCTATAAGCACTATCTTTAAAAATCCAACAGTTTTGTCTTAGTTTTGTCGTTCTGAATCCAACGAGACTACTCCCAAAGTTGTAGCTCTTTTAATAACCGAGATACAAATTTTCAGTTTCCATATATGTGCACCAAAAACCCAAAGTTTGGAAGTCTATATCTCGGCTTCTATAAGCACTATCTTTAAAAATCCAACAGTTTTGTCTTAGTTTTGTCGTTCTGAATTCAACGAGAGCACCCCCAAAGTTGTAGCTCCTTTAGTAACCGAGATACAAAGTTTTAGTTTCCATATATGTGCACCAAAAACCCAAAGTTTGGAAGTCTATATCTCGGCTTCTATAAGCACTATCTTTAAAAATCCAACAGTTTTGTCTTAGTTTTGTCGTTCTGAATCCAACGAGACCACTCCCAAAGTTGTAGCTCTTTTAAAAACCGAGATACAAATTTTCAGTTTTCATATATGTGCACCAAAAACCCAAAGTTTGGAAGTCTATATCTCGGCTTCTATAAGCACTAACCTTAAAAATCCAACAGTTTTGTCTTAGTTTTGTCGTTCTGAATCCAACGAGACCACTCTCAAAGTTGTAGCTCCTTTAGTAACCGAGATACAAAGTTTTAGTTTCCATATATGTGCACCAAAAACCCAAAGTTTGGAAGTCTATATCTCGGCTTCTATAAGCACTATCTTTAAAAATCCAACAGTTTTGTCTTAGTTTTGTCGTTCTGAATCCAACGAGACTACTCCCAAAGTTGTAGCTCTTTTAGTAACCGAGATACAAATTTTCAGTTTCCATATATGTGCACCAAAAACCCAAAGTTTGGAAGTCTATATCTCGGCTTCTATAAGCACTATCCTTAAAAATCCAACAGTTTTGTCTTAGTTTTGTCGTTCTGAATCCAACGAGACCACTCCCAAAGTTGTAGCTCCTTTAGTAACCGAGATACAAAGTTTTAGTTTCCATATATGTGCACCAAAAACCCAAAGTTTGGAAGTCTATATCTCGGCTTCTATAAGCACTATCCTTAAAAATCCAACAGTTTTGTCTTAGTTTTGTCGTTCTGAATCCAACGAGACCACTCTTAAAGTTGTAGCTCCTTTAGTAACCGAGATACAAATTTTCAGTTTCCATATATGTGCACCAAAAACCCAAAGTTTGGAAGTCTATATCTCGGCTTCTATAGGCACTATCTTTAAAAATTTAACAGTTTTGTCTTAGTTTTGTCGTTCTGAATCCAACGAGACCACTCCCAAAGTTGTAGCTCTTTTAATAACCGAGATACAAATTTTCAGTTTCCATATATGTGCACCAAAAACCCAAAGTTTGGAAGTCTATATCTCGGCTTCTATAAGCACTATCCTTAAAAATCCAACAGTTTTGTCTTAGTTTTGTCGTTCTGAATCCAACGAGACTACTCCCAAAGTTGTAGCTCCTTTAGTAACCGAGATACAAAGTTTTAGTTTCCATATATGTGCACCAAAAACCCAAAGTTTGGAAGTCTATATCTCGGCTTCTATAAGCACTATCCTTAAAAATCCAACAGTTTTGTCTTAGTTTCGTCGTTCTGAATCCAACGAGACCACTCCCAAAGTTGTAGCATCTTTAGTAACCGAGATACAAATTTTCAGTTTCCATATATGTGCACCAAAAACCCAAAGTTTGGAAGTCTATATCTCGGCTTCTATAAGCACTATCTTAAAAAATCCAACAGTTTTGTCTTAGTTTTGTCGTTCTGAATCCAACGAGACCACTCCCAAAGTTGTAGCTCCTTTAGTAACCGAGATACAAATTTTCAGTTTCCATATATGTGCACCAAAAACCCAAAGTTTGGAAGTCTATATCTCGGCTTCTATAAGCACTATCTTTAAAAAACCAACAGTTTTGTCTTAGTTTTGTCGTTTTGAATCCAACGAGACTACTCCCAAAGTTGTAGTTCCTTTAGTAACCGAGATACAAAGTTTTAGTTTCCATATATGTGCACCAAAAACCCAAAGTTTGGAAGTCTATATCTCGGCTTCTATAGGCACTATCTTTAAAAATCCAACAGTTTTGTCTTAGTTTTGCCGTTCTGAATCCAACGAGACCACTCCCAAAGTTGTAGCTCCTTTAGTAACCAAGATACAAATTTTCAGTTTCCATATATGTGCACCAAAAACCCAAAGTTTGGAAGTCTATATCTCGGCTTCTATAAGCACTATCTTAAAAAATTCAACAGTTTTGTCTTAGTTTTGTCGTTCTGAATCCAACGAGACCACTCCCAAAGTTGTAGCTCCTTTAGTAACCGAGATACAAATTTTCAGTTTCCATATATATGCACCAAAAACCCAAAGTTTGAAAGTCTATATCTCGGCTTCTATAAGCACTATCTTTAAAAATCCAACAGTTTTGTCTTAGTTTTGTCGTTCTGAATCCAACGAGACTACTCCCAAAGTTGTAGCTCCTTTAGTAACCGAGATACAAATTTTCAGTTTCCATATATGTGCACCAAAAACCCAAAGTTTGGAAGTCTATATCTCGGCTTCTATAAGCACTATCTTTAAAAATTCAACAGTTTTGTCTTAGTTTTGTTGTTCTGAATCCAACGAGATCACTCCCAAAGTTGTAGCTCCTTTAGTAACCGAGATACAAATTTTCAGTTTCCATATATGTGCACCAAAAACCCAAAGTTTGGAAGTCTATATCTCGGCTTCTATAAGCACTATCTTTAAAAATCAAACAGTTTTGTCTTAGTTTTGTCGTTCTGAATCCAACGAGACCACTCTTAAAGTTGTAGCTCCTTTAGTAACCGAGATACAAATTTTCAGTTTCCATATATGTGCACCAAAAACCCAAAGTCTGGAAGTCTATATCTCGGCTTCTATAAGCACTATCTTTAAAAATCCAACAGTTTTGTCTTAGTTTTGTCGTTTTGAATCCAACGAGACCACTCCCAAAGTTGTAGCTCCTTTAGTAACCGAGATACAAATTTTCAGTTTCCATATATGTGCACCAAAAACCCAAAGTTTGAAAGTCTATATCTCGGCTTCTATAAGCACTATCTTCAAAAATCCAACAGTTTTGTCTTAGTTTTGTCGTTCTGAATTCAACGAGAGCACCCCCAAAGTTGTAGCTCCTTTAGTAACCGAGATACAAAGTTTTAGTTTCCATATATGTGCACCAAAAACCCAAAGTTTGGAAGTTTATATCTCGGCTTCTATAAGCACTATCTTTAAAAATCCAACAGTTTTGTCTTAGTTTTGTCGTTCTGAATCCAACGAGACCACTCCCAAAGTTGTAGCTCTTTTAAAAACCGAGATACAAATTTTCAGTTTCCATATATGTGCACCAAAAACCCAAAGTTTGGAAGTCTATATCTCGGCTTCTATAAGCACTAACCTTAAAAATCCAACAGTTTTGTCTTAGTTTTGTCGTTCTGAATCCAACGAGACCACTCTCAAAGTTGTAGCTCCTTTAGTAACCGAGATACAAAGTTTTAGTTTCCATATATGTGCACCAAAAACCCAAAGTTTGGAAGTCTATATCTCGGCTTCTATAAGCACTATCTTTAAAAATCCAACAGTTTTGTCTTAGTTTTGTCGTTCTGAATCCAACGAGACTACTCCCAAAGTTGTAGCTCTTTTAATAACCGAGATACAAATTTTCAGTTTCCATATATGTGCACCAAAAACCCAAAGTTTGGAAGTCTATATCTCGGCTTCTATAAGCACTATCCTTAAAAATCCAACAGTTTTGTCTTAGTTTTGTCGTTCTGAATCCAACGAGACCACTCCCAAAGTTGTAGCTCCTTTAGTAACCGAGATACAAAGTTTTAGTTTCCATATATGTGCACCAAAAACCCAAAGTTTGGAAGTCTATATCTCGGCTTCTATAAGCACTATCCTTAAAAATCCCACAGTTTTGTCTTAGTTTTGTCGTTCTGAATCCAACGAGACCACTCCCGAAGTTGTAGCTCCTTTAGTAACCGAGATACAAATTTTCAGTTTCCATATATGTGCACCAAAAACCCAAAGTTTGGAAGTCTATATCTCGGCTTCTATAGGCACTATCTTTAAAAATTTAACAGTTTTGTCTTAGTTTTGTCGTTCTGAATCCAACGAGACCACTCCCAAAGTTGTAGCTCTTTTAATAACCGAGATACAAATTTTCAGTTTCCATATATGTGCACCAAAAACCCAAAGTTTGGAAGTCTATATCTCGGCTTCTATAAGCACTATCCTTAAAAATCCAACAGTTTTGTCTTAGTTTTGTCGTTCTGAATCCAACGAGACCACTCTTAAAGTTGTAGCTCCTTTAGTAACCGAGATACAAATTTTCAGTTTCCATATATGTGCACCAAAAACCCAAAGTCTGGAAGTCTATATCTCGGCTTCTATAAGCACTATCTTTAAAAATCCAACAGTTTTGTCTTAGTTTTGTCGTTCTGAATCCAACGAGACCACTCCTAAAAATGTAGCTCCTTTAGTAACCGAGATACAAATTTTCAGTTTCCATATATGTGCACCAAAAACCCAAAGTTTGGAAGTCTATATCTCGGCTTCTATAAGCACTATCTTTAAAAATCCAACAGCTTTGTCTTAGTTTTGTCGTTCTAAATCCAACGAGACCACTCCCAAAGTTGTAGCTCCTTTAGTAACCGAGATACAAATTTTCAGTTTCCATTTATGTGCACCAAAAACCCAAAGTTTGGAAGTCTATATCTCGGCTTCTATAAGCACTATCCTTAAAAATCCAACAGTTTTGTCTTAGTTTCGTCGTTCTGAATCCAACGAGACCACTCCCAAAGTTGTAGCATCTTTAGTAACCGAGATACAAATTTTCAGTTTCCATATATGTGCACCAAAAACCCAAAGTTTGGAAGTCTATATCTCGGCTTCTATAAGCACTATCTTAAAAAATCCAACAGTTTTGTCTTAGTTTTGTCGTTCTGAATATAACGAGACCACTCCCAAAGTTGTAGCTCCTTTAGTAACCGAGATACAAATTTTCAGTTTCCATATATGTGCACCAAAAACCCAAAGTTTGGAAGTCTATATCTCGGCTTCTATAAGCACTATCTTTAAAAAACCAACAGTTTTGTCTTAGTTTTGTCGTTTTGAATCCAACGAGACTACTCCCAAAGTTGTAGCTCCTTTAGTAACCGAGATACAAAGTTTTAGTTTCCATATATGTGCACCAAAAACCCAAAGTTTGGAAGTCTATATCTCGGCTTCTATAGGCACTATCTTTAAAAATCCAACAGTTTTGTCTTAGTTTTGTCGTTCTGAATCCAACGAGACCACTCCCAAAGTTGTAGCTCCTTTAGTAACCGAGATACAAATTTTCAGTTTCCATATATGTGCACCAAAAACCCAAAGTTTGGAAGTCTATATCTCGGCTTCTGTAAGCACTATCTTTAAAAATCCAACAGTTTTGTCTTAGTTTTGTCGTTCTGAATCCAACGAGACCACTCCCAAAGTTGTAGCTCCTTTAGTAACCGAGATACAAATTTTCAGTTTCCATATATGTGCACCAAAAACCCAAAGTTTGGAAGTCTATATCTCGGCTTCTATAAGCACTATCTTTAAAAATCCAACAGTTTTGTCTTAGTTTTGTCGTTCTGAATCCAACGAGACCACTCCCAAAAATGTAGCTCCTTTAGTAACCGAGATACAAATTTTCAGTTTCCATTTATGTGCACCAAAAACCCAAAGTTTGGAAGTCTATATCTCGGCTTCTATAAGCACTATCTTTAAAAATCCAACAGTTTTGTCTTAGTTTTGTCGTTCTGAATCCAACGAGACAACTCCCAAAGTTGTAGCTCCTTTAGTAACCGAGATACAAATTTTCAGTTTCCATATATGTGCACCAAAAACCCAAAGTTTGGAAGTCTATATCTCGGCTTCTATAAGCACTATCCTTAAAAATCCAACAGTTTTGTCTTAGTTTCGTCGTTCTGAATCCAACGAGACCACTCCCAAAGTTGTAGCATCTTTAGTAACCGAGATACAAATTTTCAGTTTCCATATATGTGCACCAAAAACCCAAAGTTTGGAAGTCTATATCTCGGCTTCTATAAGCACTATCTTTAAAAATCCAACAGTTTTGTCTTAGTTTTGTCGTTCTGAATCCAACGAGACCACTCCCAAAGTTGTAGCTCCTTTAGTAACCGAGATACAAATTTTCAGTTTCCATATATGTGCACCAAAAACCCAAAGTTTGGAAGTCTATATCTCGGCTTCTATAAGCACTATCTTTAAAAATCCAACAGTTTTGTCTTAGTTTTGTCATTCTGAATCCAACGAGACCACTCCCAAAGTTGTAGCTCCTTTAGTAACCGAGATACAAATTTTCAGTTTCCATATATGTGCACCAAAAACCCAAAGTTTGGAAGTCTATATCTCGGCTTCTATAAGCACTATCTTTAAAAATCCAACAGTTTTGTCTTAGTTTTGTCGTTCTGAATCCAACGAGACCACTCCCAAAAATGTAGCTCCTTTAGTAACCGAGATACAAATTTTCAGTTTCCATTTATGTGCACCAAAAACCCAAAGTTTGGAAGTCTATATCTCGGCTTCTATAAGCACTATCTTTAAAAATCCAACAGTTTTGTCTTAGTTTTGTCGTTCTGAATCCAACGAGACTACTCCCAAAGTTGTAGCTCCTTTAGTAACCGAGATACAAATTTTCAGTTTCCATATATGTGCACCAAAAACCCAAAGTTTGGAAGTCTATATCTCGGCTTCTATAGGCACTATCTTTAAAAATCAAACAGTTTTGTCTTAGTTTTGTCGTTCTGAATCCAACGAGACCACTCTTAAAGTTGTAGCTCCTTTAGTAACCGAGATACAAATTTTCAGTTTCCATATATGTGCACCAAAAACCCAAAGTCTGGAAGTCTATATCTCGGCTTCTATAAGCACTATCTTTAAAAATCCAACAGTTTTGTCTTAGTTTTGTCGTTTTGAATCCAACGAGACCACCCCCAAAGTTGTAGCTCCTTTAGTAACCGAGATACAAATTTTCAGTTTCCATATATGTGCACCAAAAACCCAAAGTTTGGAAGTCTATATCTCGGCTTCTATAAGCACTATCTTTAAAAATCCAACAGTTTTGTCTTAGTTTTGTCGTTCTGAATTCAACGAGAATACCCCCAAAGTTGTAGCTCCTTTAGTAACCGAGATACAAAGTTTTAGTTTCCATATATGTGCACCAAAAACCCAAAGTTTGGAAGTCTATATCTCGGCTTCTATAAGCACTATCTTTAAAAATCCAACAGTTTTGTCTTAGTTTTGTCGTTCTAAATCCAACGAGACCGCTCCCAAAGTTGTAGCTCTTTTAAAAACCGAGATACAAATTTTCAGTTTCCATATATGTGCACCAAAAACCCAAAGTTTGGAAGTCTATATCTCGGCTTCTATAAGCACTATCCTTAAAAATCCAACAGTTTTGTCTTAGTTTTGTCGTTCTGAATCCAACGAGACCACTCTCAAAGTTGTAGCTCCTTTAGTAACCGAGATACAAAGTTTTAGTTTCCATATATGTGCACCAAAAACCCAAAGTTTGGAAGTCTATATCTCGGCTTCTATAAGCACTATCTTTAAAAATCCAACAGTTTTGTCTTAGTTTTGTCGTTCTGAATCCAACGAGACAACTCCCAAAGTTGTAGCTCCTTTAGTAACCGAGATACAAATTTTCAGTTTCCATATATGTGCACCAAAAACCCAAAGTTTGGAAGTCTATATCTCGGCTTCTATAAGCACTATCCTTAAAAATCCAACAGTTTTGTCTTAGTTTCGTCGTTCTGAATCCAACGAGACCACTCCCAAAGTTGTAGCATCTTTAGTAACCGAGATACAAATTTTCAGTTTCCATATATGTGCACCAAAAACCCAAAGTTTGGAAGTCTATATCTCGGCTTCTATAGGCACTATCTTTAAAAATCCAACAGTTTTGTCTTAGTTTTGTCGTTCTGAATCCAACGAGACCACTCCCAAAGTTGTAGCTCCTTTAGTAACCGAGATACAAATTTTCAGTTTCCATATATGTGCACCAAAAACCCAAAGTTTGGAAGTCTATATCTCGGCTTCTATAAGCACTATCTTTAAAAATCCAACAGTTTTGTCTTAGTTTTGTCGTTCTGAATCCAACGAGACCACTCCCAAAGTTGTAGCTCCTTTAGTAACCGAGATACAAATTTTCAGTTTCCATATATGTGCACCAAAAACCCAAAGTTTGGAAGTCTATATCTCGGCTTCTATAAGCACTATCTTTAAAAATCCAACAGTTTTGTCTTAGTTTTGTCGTTCTGAATCCAACGAGACCACTCCCAAAAATGTAGCTCCTTTAGTAACCGAGATACAAATTTTCAGTTTCCATTTATGTGCACCAAAAACCCAAAGTTTGGAAGTCTATATCTCGGCTTCTATAAGCACTATCTTTAAAAATCCAACAGTTTTGTCTTAGTTTTGTCGTTCTGAATCCAACGAGACTACTCCCAAAGTTGTAGCTCCTTTAGTAACCGAGATACAAATTTTCAGTTTCCATATATGTGCACCAAAAACCCAAAGTTTGGAAGTCTATATCTCGGCTTCTATAGGCACTATCTTTAAAAATCAAACAGTTTTGTCTTAGTTTTGTCGTTCTGAATCCAACGAGACCACTCTTAAAGTTGTAGCTCCTTTAGTAACCGAGATACAAATTTTCAGTTTCCATATATGTGCACCAAAAACCCAAAGTCTGGAAGTCTATATCTCGGCTTCTATAAGCACTATCTTTAAAAATCCAACAGTTTTGTCTTAGTTTTGTCGTTTTGAATCCAACGAGACCACCCCCAAAGTTGTAGCTCCTTTAGTAACCGAGATACAAATTTTCAGTTTCCATATATGTGCACCAAAAACCCAAAGTTTGGAAGTCTATATCTCGGCTTCTATAAGCACTATCTTTAAAAATCCAACAGTTTTGTCTTAGTTTTGTCGTTCTGAATTCAACGAGAATACCCCCAAAGTTGTAGCTCCTTTAGTAACCGAGATACAAAGTTTTAGTTTCCATATATGTGCACCAAAAACCCAAAGTTTGGAAGTCTATATCTCGGCTTCTATAAGCACTATCTTTAAAAATCCAACAGTTTTGTCTTAGTTTTGTCGTTCTAAATCCAACGAGACCACTCCCAAAGTTGTAGCTCTTTTAAAAACCGAGATACAAATTTTCAGTTTCCATATATGTGCACCAAAAACCCAAAGTTTGGAAGTCTATATCTCGGCTTCTATAAGCACTATCCTTAAAAATCCAACAGTTTTGTCTTAGTTTTGTCGTTCTGAATCCAACGAGACCACTCTCAAAGTTGTAGCTCCTTTAGTAACCGAGATACAAAGTTTTAGTTTCCATATATGTGCACCAAAAACCCAAAGTTTGGAAGTCTATATCTCGGCTTCTATAAGCACTATCTTTAAAAATCCAACAGTTTTGTCTTAGTTTTGTCGTTCTGAATCCAACGAGACCACTCTCAAAGTTGTAGCTCTTTTAATAACCGAGATACAAATTTTCAGTTTCCATATATGTGCACCAAAAACCCAAAGTTTGGAAGTCTATATCTCGGCTTCTATAAGCACTATCCTTAAAAATCCAACAGTTTTGTCTTAGTTTTGTCGTTCTGAATCCAACGAGACCACTCCCAAAGTTGTAGCTCCTTTAGTAACCGAGATACAAAGTTTTAGTTTCCATATATGTGCACCAAAAACCCAAAGTTTGGAAGTCTATATCTCGGCTTCTATAAGCACTATCCTTAAAAATCCAACAGTTTTGTCTTAGTTTTGTCGTTCTGAATCCAACGAGACCACTCCCAAAGTTGTAGCTCCTTTAGTAACCGAGATACAAATTTTCAGTTTCCATATATGTGCACCAAAAACCCAAAGTTTGGAAGTCTATATCTCGGCTTCTATAGGCACTATCTTTAAAAATTCAACAGTTTTGTCTTAGTTTTGTCGTTCTGAATCCAACGAGACCACTCCCAAAGTTGTAGCTCTTTTAATAACCGAGATACAAATTTTCAGTTTCCATATATGTGCACCAAAAACCCAAAGTTTGGAAGTCTATATCTCGGCTGCTATAAGCACTATCCTTAAAAATCCAACAGTTTTGTCTTAGTTTTGTCGTTCTGAATCCAACGAGACTACTCCCAAAGTTGTAGCTTCTTTAGTAACCGAGATACAAAGTTTTAGTTTCCATATATGTGCACCAAAAACCCAAAGTTTGGAAGTCTATATCTCGGCTTCTATAAGCACTATCTTAAAAAATCCAACAGTTTTGTCTTAGTTTTGTCGTTCTGAATCCAACGAGACTACTCCCAAAGTTGTAACTCTTTTAATAACCGAGATACAAATTTTCAGTTTCCATATATGTGCACCAAAAACCCAAAGTTTGGAAGTCTATATCTCGGCTTCTATAAGCACTATCCTTAAAAATCCAACAGTTTTGTCTTAGTTTTGTCGTTCTGAATCCAACGAGACTACTTCCAAAGTTGTAGCTCCTTTAGTAACCGAGATACAAAGTTTTAGTTTCCATATATGTGCACCAAAAACCCAAAGTTTGGAAGTCTATATCTCGGCTTCTATAAGCACTATCTTAAAAAATCCAACAGTTTTGTCTTAGTTTTGTCGTTCTGAATCCAACGAGACCACTCCCAAAGTTGTAGCTCCTTTAGTAACCGAGATACAAATTTTCAGTTTCCATATATGTGCACCAAAAACCCAAAGTTTGGAAGTCTATATCTCGGCTTCTGTAAGCACTATCTTTAAAAATCCAACAGTTTTGTCTTACTTTTGTCGTTCTGAATCCAACGAGACCACTCTTAAAGTTGTAGCTCCTTTGGTAACCGAGATACAAATTTTCAGTTTCCATATATGTGCACCAAAAACCCAAAGTTTGGAAGCCTATATCTCGGCTTCTATAAGCACTATCTTTAAAAATCCAACAGTTTTGTCTTAGTTTTGTCGTTCTGAATCCAACGAGACCACCCCCAAAGTTGTAGCTCCTTTAGTAACCGAGATACAAATTTTCAGTTTCCATATATGTGCACCAAAAACCCAAAGTTTGGAAGTCTATATCTCGGCTTCTATAAGCACTATCTTTAAAAATCCAACAGTTTTGTCTTAGTTTTGTCGTTCTGAATCCAACGAGACCACTTCCAAAGTTGTAGCTCCTTTAGTAACCGAGATACAAATTTTCAGTTTCCATATATGTGCACCAAAAACCCAAAGTTTGGAAGTCTATATCTCGGCTTCTATAAACACTATCTTTAAAAATCCAACAGTTTTGTCTTAGTTTTGTCGTTCTGAATCCAACGAGACCACCCCCAAAGTTGTAGCTCCTTTAGTAACCGAGATACAAAGTTTTAGTTTCCATATATGTGCACCAAAAACCCAAAGTTTGGAAGTCTATATCTCGGCTTCTATAAGCACTATCCTTAAAAATCCAACAGTTTTGTCTTAGTTTTGTCGTTCTGAATCCAACGAGACCACTCCCAAAGTTGTAGCTCCTTTAGTAACCGAGATACAAATTTTCAGTTTCCATTTATGTGCACCAAAAACCCAAAGTTTGGAAGTCTATATCTCGGCTTCTATAAGCACTATCTTTAAAAATCCAACAGTTTTGTCTTAGTTTTGTCGTTCTGAATCCAACGAGACTACTCCCAAAGTTGTAGCTCTTTTAGTAACCGAGATACAAAGTTTTAGTTTCCATATATGTGCACCAAAAACCCACAGTTTGGAAGTCTATATCTCGGCTTCTATAGGCACTATCTTTAAAAATCCAACAGTTTTGTCTTAGTTTTGTCGTTCTGAATCCAACGAGACCACTCCCAAAGTTGTAGCTCCTTTAGTAACCGAGATACAAATTTTCAGTTTCCATATATGTGCACCAAAAACCCAAAGTTTGGAAGTCTATATCTCGGCTTCTGTAAGCACTATCTTTAAAAATCCAACAGTTTTGTCTTACTTTTGTCGTTCTGAATCCAACGAGACCACTCTTAAAGTTGTAGCTCCTTTGGTAACCGAGATACAAATTTTCAGTTTCCATATATGTGCACCAAAAACCCAAAGTTTGGAAGCCTATATCTCGGCTTCTATAAGCACTATCTTTAAAAATCCAACAGTTTTGTCTTAGTTTTGTCGTTCTGAATCCAACGAGACCACCCCCAAAGTTGTAGCTCCTTTAGTAACCGAGATACAAATTTTCAGTTTCCATATATGTGCACCAAAAACCCAAAGTTTGGAAGTCTATATCTCGGCTTCTATAAGCACTATCTTTAAAAATCCAACAGTTTTGTCTTAGTTTTGTCGTTCTGAATCCAACGAGACCACTTCCAAAGTTGTAGCTCCTTTAGTAACCGAGATACAAATTTTCAGTTTCCATATATGTGCACCAAAAACCCAAAGTTTGGAAGTCTATATCTCGGCTTCTATAAACACTATCTTTAAAAATCCAACAGTTTTGTCTTAGTTTTGTCGTTCTGAATCCAACGAGACCACCCCCAAAGTTGTAGCTCCTTTAGTAACCGAGATACAAAGTTTTAGTTTCCATATATGTGCACCAAAAACCCAAAGTTTGGAAGTCTATATCTCGGCTTCTATAAGCACTATCCTTAAAAATCCAACAGTTTTGTCTTAGTTTTGTCGTTCTGAATCCAACGAGACCACTCCCAAAGTTGTAGCTCCTTTAGTAACCGAGATACAAATTTTCAGTTTCCATTTATGTGCACCAAAAACCCAAAGTTTGGAAGTCTATATCTCGGCTTCTATAAGCACTATCTTTAAAAATCCAACAGTTTTGTCTTAGTTTTGTCGTTCTGAATCCAACGAGACTACTCCCAAAGTTGTAGCTCTTTTAGTAACCGAGATACAAAGTTTTAGTTTCCATATATGTGCACCAAAAACCCACAGTTTGGAAGTCTATATCTCGGCTTCTATAGGCACTATCTTTAAAAATCCAACAGTTTTGTCTTAGTTTTGTCGTTCTGAATCCAACGAGACCACTCCCAAAGTTGTAGCTCCTTTAGTAACCGAGATACAAATTTTCAGTTTCCATATATGTGCACCAAAAACCCAAAGTTTGGAAGTCTATATCTCGGCTTCTATAAACACTATCTTTAAAAATTCAACAGTTTTGTCTTAGTTTTGTCGTTCTAAATCCAACGAGACCACTCCCAAAGTTGTAGCTCCTTTAGTAACCGAGATACAAATTTTCAGTTTCCATATATATGCACCAAAAACCCAAAGTTTGGAAGTCTATATCTCGGCTTCTATAAGCACTATCTTTAAAAATCCAACAGTTTTGTCTTAGTTTAGTCGTTCTGAATCCAACGAGACCACTCCCAAAGTTGTAGCTCCTTTAGTAACCGAGATACAAATTTTCAGTTTCCAAATATGTGCACCAAAAACCCAAAGTTTGGAAGTCTATATCTCGGCTTCTATAAGCACTATCTTTAAAAATACAATAGTTTTGTCTTAGTTTAGTCGTTCTGAATCCAACGAGACCACTCCCAAAGTTGTAGCTCCTTTAGTAACCGAGATACAAATTTTCAGTTTCCATATATGTGCACCAAAAACCCAAAGTCTGGAAGTCAATATCTCGGCTTCTATAAGCACTATCTTTAAAAATCCAACAGTTTTGTCTTAGTTTTGTCGTTCTGAATCCAACGAGACCACTCCTAAAAATGTAGCTCCTTTAGTAACCGAGATACAAATTTTCAGTTTCCATATATGTGCACCAAAAACCCAAAGTTTGGAAGTCTATATCTCGGCTTCTATAAGCACTATCTTTAAAAATCCAACAGCTTTGTCTTAGTTTTGTCGTTCTAAATCCAACGAGACTACTTCCAAAGTTGTAGCTCCTTTAGTAACCGAGATACAAAGTTTTAGTTTCCATATATGTGCACCAAAAACCCAAAGTTTGGAAGTCTATATCTCGGCTTCTATAAGCACTATCTTAAAAAATCCAACAGTTTTGTCTTAGTTTTGTCGTTCTGAATCCAACGAGACCACTCCCAAAGTTGTAGCTCCTTTAGTAACCGAGATACAAATTTTCAGTTTCCATATATGTGCACCAAAAACCCAAAGTTTGGAAGTCTATATCTCGGCTTCTGTAAGCACTATCCTTAAAAATCCAACAGTTTTGTCTTAGTTTTGTCGTTCTGAATCCAACGAGACTACTTCCAAAGTTGTAGCTCCTTTAGTAACCGAGATACAAAGTTTTAGTTTCCATATATGTGCACCAAAAACCCAAAGTTTGGAAGTCTATATCTCGGCTTCTATAAGCACTATCTTAAAAAATCCAACAGTTTTGTCTTAGTTTTGTCGTTCTGAATCCAACGAGACCACTCCCAAAGTTGTAGCTCCTTTAGTAACCGAGATACAAATTTTCAGTTTCCATATATGTGCACCAAAAACCCAAAGTTTGGAAGTCTATATCTCGGCTTCTGTAAGCACTATCTTTAAAAATCCAACAGTTTTGTCTTACTTTTGTCGTTCTGAATCCAACGAGACCACTCTTAAAGTTGTAGCTCCTTTGGTAACCGAGATACAAATTTTCAGTTTCCATATATGTGCACCAAAAACCCAAAGTTTGGAAGCCTATATCTCGGCTTCTATAAGCACTATCTTTAAAAATCCAACAGTTTTGTCTTAGTTTTGTCGTTCTGAATCCAACGAGACCACCCCCAAAGTTGTAGCTCCTTTAGTAACCGAGATACAAATTTTCAGTTTCCATATATGTGCACCAAAAACCCAAAGTTTGGAAGTCTATATCTCGGCTTCTATAAGCACTATCTTTAAAAATCCAACAGTTTTGTCTTAGTTTTGTCGTTCTGAATCCAACGAGACCACTTCCAAAGTTGTAGCTCCTTTAGTAACCGAGATACAAATTTTCAGTTTCCATATATGTGCACCAAAAACCCAAAGTTTGGAAGTCTATATCTCGGCTTCTATAAACACTATCTTTAAAAATCCAACAGTTTTGTCTTAGTTTTGTCGTTCTGAATCCAACGAGACCACCCCCAAAGTTGTAGCTCCTTTAGTAACCGAGATACAAAGTTTTAGTTTCCATATATGTGCACCAAAAACCCAAAGTTTGGAAGTCTATATCTCGGCTTCTATAAGCACTATCCTTAAAAATCCAACAGTTTTGTCTTAGTTTAGTCGTTCTGAATCCAACGAGACCACTCCCAAAGTTGTAGCTCCTTTAGTAACCGAGATACAAATTTTCAGTTTCCATATATGTGCACCAAAAACCCAAAGTCTGGAAGTCTATATCTCGGCTTCTATAAGCACTATCTTTAAAAATCCAACAGTTTTGTCTTAGTTTTGTCGTTCTGAATCCAACGAGACCACTCCTAAAAATGTAGCTCCTTTAGTAACCGAGATACAAATTTTCAGTTTCCATATATGTGCACCAAAAACCCAAAGTTTGGAAGTCTATATCTCGGCTTCTATAAGCACTATCTTTAAAAATCCAACAGCTTTGTCTTAGTTTTGTCGTTCTAAATCCAACGAGACCACTCCCAAAGTTGTAGCTCCTTTAGTAACCGAGATACAAATTTTCAGTTTCCATTTATGTGCACCAAAAACCCAAAGTATGGAAGTCTATATCTCGGCTTCTATAAGCACTATCTTTAAAAATCCAACAGTTTTGTCTTAGTTTTGTCGTTCTGAATCAAACGAGATCACTCCCAAAGTTGTAGCTCTTTTAATAACCGAGGATAAAAAATTTTCAGTTTCCATATATGTGCACCAAAAACCCAAAGTTTGGAAGTCTATATCTCGGCTTCTATAAGCACTATCCTTAAAAATCCAACAGTTTTGTCTTAGTTTCGTCGTTCTGAATCCAACGAGACCACTCCCAAAGTTGTAGCATCTTTAGTAACCGAGATACAAATTTTCAGTTTCCATATATGTGCACCAAAAACCCAAAGTTTGGAAGTCTATATCTCGGCTTCTATAAGCACTATCTTAAAAAATCCAACAGTTTTGTCTTAGTTTTGTCGTTCTGAATCCAACGAGACCACTCCCAAAGTTGTAGCTCCTTTAGTAACCGAGATACAAAGTTTTAGTTTCCATATATGTGCACCAAAAACCCAAAGTTTGGAAGTCTATATCTCGGCTTCTATAGGCACTATCTTAAAAAATCCAAC
Source organism: Anthonomus grandis grandis (assembly GCF_022605725.1). Lineage (NCBI taxonomy): Eukaryota > Metazoa > Arthropoda > Insecta > Coleoptera > Curculionidae > Anthonomus > Anthonomus grandis. The sequence goes on from NW_026088482.1 coordinate 65,830, forward strand.
AGTTTTGTCTTAGTTTTGTCGTTCTGAATCCAACGAGACCACTCCCAAAGTTGTAGCTCCTTTAGTAACCAAGATACAAATTTTCAGTTTCCATATATGTGCACCAAAAACCCAAAGTTTGGAAGTCTATATCTCGGCTTCTATAAGCACTATCTTAAAAAATTCAACAGTTTTGTCTTAGTTTTGTCGTTCTGAATCCAACGAGACCACTCCCAAAGTTGTAGCTCCTTTAGTAACCGAGATACAAATTTTCAGTTTCCATATATATGCACCAAAAACCCAAAGTTTGGAAGTCTATATCTCGGCTTCTATAAGCACTATCTTTAAAAAACCAACAGTTTTGTCTTAGTTTTGTCGTTTTGAATCCAACGAGACTACTCCCAAAGTTGTAGCTCCTTTAGTAACCGAGATACAAAGTTTTAGTTTCCATATATGTGCACCAAAAACCCAAAGTTTGGAAGTCTATATCTCGGCTTCTATAGGCACTATCTTTAAAAATCCAACAGTTTTGTCTTAGTTTTGTCGTTCTGAATCCAACGAGACCACTCCCAAAGTTGTAGCTCCTTTAGTAACCAAGATACAAATTTTCAGTTTCCATATATGTGCACCAAAAACCCAAAGTTTGGAAGTCTATATCTCGGCTTCTATAAGCACTATCTTAAAAAATTCAACAGTTTTGTCTTAGTTTTGTCGTTCTGAATCCAACGAGACCACTCCCAAAGTTGTAGCTCCTTTAGTAACCGAGATACAAATTTTCAGTTTCCATATATATGCACCAAAAACCCAAAGTTTGAAAGTCTATATCTCGGCTTCTATAAGCACTATCTTTAAAAATCCAACAGTTTTGTCTTAGTTTTGTCGTTCTGAATCCAACGAGACTACTCCCAAAGTTGTAGCTCCTTTAGTAACCGAGATACAAATTTTCAGTTTCCATATATGTGCACCAAAAACCCAAAGTTTGGAAGTCTATATCTCGGCTTCTATAAGCACTATCTTTAAAAATTCAACAGTTTTGTCTTAGTTTTGTCGTTCTGAATCCAACGAGATCACTCCCAAAGTTGTAGCTCCTTTAGTAACCGAGATACAAATTTTCAGTTTCCATATATGTGCACCAAAAACCCAAAGTTTGGAAGTCTATATCTCGGCTTCTATAAGCACTATCTTTAAAAATCAAACAGTTTTGTCTTAGTTTTGTCGTTCTGAATCCAACGAGACCACTCTTAAAGTTGTAGCTCCTTTAGTAACCGAGATACAAATTTTCAGTTTCCATATATGTGCACCAAAAACCCAAAGTCTGGAAGTCTATATCTCGGCTTCTATAAGCACTATCTTTAAAAATCCAACAGTTTTGTCTTAGTTTTGTCGTTTTGAATCCAACGAGACCACTCCCAAAGTTGTAGCTCCTTTAGTAACCGAGATACAAATTTTCAGTTTCCATATATGTGCACCAAAAACCCAAAGTTTGAAAGTCTATATCTCGGCTTCTATAAGCACTATCTTTAAAAATCCAACAGTTTTGTCTTAGTTTTGTCGTTCTGAATTCAACGAGAGCACCCCCAAAGTTGTAGCTCCTTTAGTAACCGAGATACAAAGTTTTAGTTTCCATATATGTGCACCAAAAACCCAAAGTTTGGAAGTCTATATCTCGGCTTCTATAAGCACTATCTTTAAAAATCCAACAGTTTTGTCTTAGTTTTGTCGTTCTGAATCCAACGAGACCACTCCCAAAGTTGTAGCTCTTTTAAAAACCGAGATACAAATTTTCAGTTTCCATATATGTGCACCAAAAACCCAAAGTTTGGAAGTCTATATCTCAGCTTCTATAAGCACTAACCTTCAAAATCCAACAGTTTTGTCTTAGTTTTGTCGTTCTGAATCCAACGAGACCACTCTCAAAGTTGTAGCTCCTTTAGTAACCGAGATACAAAGTTTTAGTTTCCATATATGTGCACCAAAAACCCAAAGTTTGGAAGTCTATATCTCGGCTTCTATAAGCACTATCTTTAAAAATCCAACAGTTTTGTCTTAGTTTTGTCGTTCTGAATCCAACGAGACTACTCCCAAAGTTGTAGCTCTTTTAATAACCGAGATACAAATTTTCAGTTTCCATATATGTGCACCAAAAACCCAAAGTTTGGAAGTCTATATCTCGGCTTCTATAAGCACTATCCTTAAAAATCCAACAGTTTTGTCTTAGTTTTGTCGTTCTGAATCCAACGAGACCACTCCCAAAGTTGTAGCTCCTTTAGTAACCGAGATACAAAGTTTTAGTTTCCATATATGTGCACCAAAAACCCAAAGTTTGGAAGTCTATATCTCGGCTTCTATAAGCACTATCCTTAAAAATCCAACAGTTTTGTCTTAGTTTTGTCGTTCTGAATCCAACGAGACCACTCCCGAAGTTGTAGCTCCTTTAGTAACCGAGATACAAATTTTCAGTTTCCATATATGTGCACCAAAAACCCAAAGTTTGGAAGTCTATATCTCGGCTGCTATAGGCACTATCTTTAAAAATTTAACAGTTTTGTCTTAGTTTTGTCGTTCTGAATCCAACGAGACCACTCCCAAAGTTGTAGCTCTTTTAATAACCGAGATACAAATTTTCAGTTTCCATATATGTGCACCAAAAACCCAAAGTTTGGAAGTCTATATCTCGGCTTCTATAAGCACTATCCTTAAAAATCCAACAGTTTTGTCTTAGTTTTGTCGTTCTGAATCCAACGAGACCACTCTTAAAGTTGTAGCTCCTTTAGTAACCGAGATACAAATTTTCAGTTTCCATATATGTGCACCAAAAACCCAAAGTCTGGAAGTCTATATCTCGGCTTCTATAAGCACTATCTTTAAAAATCCAACAGTTTTGTCTTAGTTTTGTCGTTCTGAATCCAACGAGACCACTCCTAAAAATGTAGCTCCTTTAGTAACCGAGATACAAATTTTCAGTTTCCATATATGTGCACCAAAAACCCAAAGTTTGGAAGTCTATATCTCGGCTTCTATAAGCACTATCTTTAAAAAACCAACAGTTTTGTCTTAGTTTTGTCGTTTTGAATCCAACGAGACTACTCCCAAAGTTGTAGCTCCTTTAGTAACCGAGATACAAAGTTTTAGTTTCCATATATGTGCACCAAAAACCCAAAGTTTGGAAGTCTATATCTCGGCTTCTATAGGCACTATCTTTAAAAATCCAACAGTTTTGTCTTAGTTTTGTCGTTCTGAATCCAACGAGACCACTCCCAAAGTTGTAGCTCCTTTAGTAACCGAGATACAAATTTTCAGTTTCCATATATGTGCACCAAAAACCCAAAGTTTGGAAGTCTATATCTCGGCTTCTATAAGCACTATCTTTAAAAATTCAACAGTTTTGTCTTAGTTTTGTCGTTCTGAATCCAACGAGACCACTCCCAAAGTTGTAGCTCCTTTAGTAACCGAGATACAAATTTTCAGTTTCCATATATGTGCACCAAAAACCCAAAGTTTGGAAGTCTATATCTCGGCTTCTATAAGCACTATCTTTAAAAATTCAACAGTTTTGTCTTAGTTTTGTCGTTCTGAATCCAACGAGACCACTCCCAAAGTTGTAGCTCCTTTAGTAACCGAGATACAAATTTTCAGTTTCCATATATATGCACCAAAAACCCAAAGTTTGAAAGTCTATATCTCGGCTTCTATAAACACTATCTTTAAAAATCCAACAGTTTTGTCTTAGTTTTGTCGTTCTGAATCCAACGAGACCACTCCCAAAGTTGTAGCTCCTTTAGTAACCGAGATACAAATTTTCAGTTTCCATATATGTGCACCAAAAACCCAAAGTTTGGAAGTCTATATCTCGGCTTCTATAAGCACTATCTTTAAAAATTCAACAGTTTTGTCTTAGTTTTGTCGTTCTGAATCCAACGAGACCACTCCCAAAGTTGTAGCTCCTTTAGTAACCGAGATACAAATTTTCAGTTTCCATATATGTGCACCAAAAACCCAAAGTTTGGAAGTCTATATCTCGGCTTCTATAAGCACTATCTTTAAAAATCCAACAGTTTTGTCTTAGTTTTGTCGTTCTGAATCCAACGAGACTACTCCCAAAGTTGTAGCTCTTTTAGTAACCGAGATACAAAGTTTTAGTTTCCATATATGTGCACCAAAAACCCACAGTTTGGAAGTCTATATCTCGGCTTCTATAGGCACTATCTTTAAAAATCCAACAGTTTTGTCTTAGTTTTGTCGTTCTGAATCCAACGAGACCACTCCCAAAGTTGTAGCTCCTTTAGTAACCGAGATACAAATTTTCAGTTTCCATATATGTGCACCAAAAACCCAAAGTTTGGAAGTCTATATCTCGGCTTCTATAAACACTATCTTTAAAAATCCAACAGTTTTGTCTTAGTTTTGTCGTTCTGAATTCAACGAGACCACTCCCAAAGTTGTAGCTCCTTTAGTAACCGAGATACAAATTTTCAGTTTCCATATATGTGCACCAAAAACCCAAAGTTTGGAAGTCTATATCTCGGCTTCTATAAGCACTATCTTTAAAAATTCAACAGTTTTGTCTTAGTTTTGTCGTTCTAAATCCAACGAGACCACTCCCAAAGTTGTAGCTCCTTTAGTAACCGAGATACAAATTTTCAGTTTCCATATATATGCACCAAAAACCCAAAGTTTGGAAGTCTATATCTCGGCTTCTATAAGCACTATCTTTAAAAATCCAACAGTTTTGTCTTAGTTTAGTCGTTCTGAATCCAACGAGACCACTCCCAAAGTTGTAGCTCCTTTAGTAACCGAGATACAAATTTTCAGTTTCCAAATATGTGCACCAAAAACCCAAAGTTTGGAAGTCTATATCTCGGCTTCTATAAGCACTATCTTTAAAAATACAATAGTTTTGTCTTAGTTTAGTCGTTCTGAATCCAACGAGACCACTCCCAAAGTTGTAGCTCCTTTAGTAACCGAGATACAAATTTTCAGTTTCCATATATGTGCACCAAAAACCCAAAGTCTGGAAGTCTATATCTCGGCTTCTATAAGCACTATCTTTAAAAATCCAACAGTTTTGTCTTAGTTTTGTCGTTCTGAATCCAACGAGACCACTCCTAAAAATGTAGCTCCTTTAGTAACCGAGATACAAATTTTCAGTTTCCATATATGTGCACCAAAAACCCAAAGTTTGGAAGTCTATATCTCGGCTTCTATAAGCACTATCTTTAAAAATCCAACAGCTTTGTCTTAGTTTTGTCGTTCTAAATCCAACGAGACCACTCCCAAAGTTGTAGCTCCTTTAGTAACCGAGATACAAATTTTCAGTTTCCATTTATGTGCACCAAAAACCCAAAGTTTGGAAGTCTATATCTCGGCTTCTATAAGCACTATCTTTAAAAATCCAACAGTTTTGTCTTAGTTTTGTCGTTCTGAATCAAACGAGATCACTCCCAAAGTTGTAGCTCTTTTAATAACCGAGATACAAATTTTCAGTTTCCATATATGTGCACCAAAAACCCAAAGTTTGGAAGTCTATATCTCGGCTTCTATAAGCACTATCCTTAAAAATCCAACAGTTTTGTCTTAGTTTCGTCGTTCTGAATCCAACGAGACCACTCCCAAAGTTGTAGCATCTTTAGTAACCGAGATACAAATTTTCAGTTTCCATATATGTGCACCAAAAACCCAAAGTTTGGAAGTCTATATCTCGGCTTCTATAAGCACTATCTTAAAAAATCCAACAGTTTTGTCTTAGTTTTGTCGTTCTGAATCCAACGAGACCACTCCCAAAGTTGTAGCTCCTTTAGTAACCGAGATACAAATTTTCAGTTTCCATATATGTGCACCAAAAACCCAAAGTTTGGAAGTCTATATCTCGGCTTCTATAAGCACTATCTTTAAAAAACCAACAGTTTTGTCTTAGTTTTGTCGTTTTGAATCCAACGAGACTACTCCCAAAGTTGTAGCTCCTTTAGTAACCGAGATACAAAGTTTTAGTTTCCATATATGTGCACCAAAAACCCAAAGTTTGGAAGTCTATATCTCGGCTTCTATAGGCAATATCTTTAAAAATCCAACAGTTTTGTCTTAGTTTTGTCGTTCTGAATCCAACGAGACCACTCCCAAAGTTGTAGCTCCTTTAGTAACCAAGATACAAATTTTCAGTTTCCATATATGTGCACCAAAAACCCAAAGTTTGGAAGTCTATATCTCGGCTTCTATAAGCACTATCTTAAAAAATTCAACAGTTTTGTCTTAGTTTTGTCGTTCTCAATCCAACGAGACCACTCCCAAAGTTGTAGCTCCTTTAGTAACCGAGATACAAATTTTCAGTTTCCATATATATGCACCAAAAACCCAAAGTTTGAAAGTCTATATCTCGGCTTCTATAAGCACTATCTTTAAAAATCCAACAGTTTTGTCTTAGTTTTGTCGTTCTGAATCCAACGAGACCACTCTTAAAGTTGTAGCTCTTTTAGTAACCGAGATACAAATTTTCAGTTTCCATATATGTGCACCAAAAACCCAAAGTCTGGAAGTCTATATCTCGGCTTCTATAAGCACTTTTTTTAAAAATCCAACAGTTTTGTCTTAGTTTTGTCGTTTTGAATCCAACGAGACCACTCCCAAAGTTGTAGATCCTTTAGTAACCGAGATACAAATTTTCAGTTTCCATATATGTGCACCAAAAACCCAAAGTTTGAAAGTCTATATCTCGGCTTCTATAAGCACTATCTTTAAAAATCAAACAGTTTTGTCTTAGTTTTGTCGTTCTGAATCCAACGAGACCACTCTTAAAGTTGTAGCTCTTTTAGTAACCGAGATACAAATTTTCAGTTTCCATATATGTGCACCAAAAACCCAAAGTCTGGAAGTCTATATCTCGGCTTCTATAAGCACTTTTTTTAAAAATCCAACAGTTTTGTCTTAGTTTTGTCGTTTTGAATCCAACGAGACCACTCCCAAAGTTGTAGATCCTTTAGTAACCGAGATACAAATTTTCAGTTTCCATATATGTGCACCAAAAACCCAAAGTTTGAAAGTCTATATCTCGGCTTCTATAAGCACTATCTTTAAAAATCCAACAGTTTTGTCTTAGTTTTGTCGTTCTGAATTCAACGAGAGCACCCCCAAAGTTGTAGCTCCTTTAGTAACCGAGATACAAAGTTTTAGTTTCCATATATGTGCACCAAAAACCCAAAGTTTGGAAGTCTATATCTCGGCTTCTATAAGCACTATCTTTAAAAATCCAACAGTTTTGTCTTAGCTTTGTCGTTCTGAATCCAACGAGACCACTCCCAAAGTTGTAGCTCTTTTAAAAACCGAGATACAAATTTTCAGTTTCCATATATGTGCACCAAAAACCCAAAGTTTGGAAGTCTATATCTCAGCTTCTATAAGCACTAACCTTAAAAATCCAACAGTTTTGTCTTAGTTTTGTCGTTCTGAATCCAACGAGACCACTCTCAAAGTTGTAGCTCCTTTAGTAACCGAGATACAAAGTTTTAGTTTCCATATATGTGCACCAAAAACCCAAAGTTTGGAAGTCTATATCTCGGCTTCTATAAGCACTATCTTTAAAAATCCAACAGTTTTGTCTTAGTTTTGTCGTTCTGAATCCAACGAGACTACTCCCAAAGTTGTAGCTCTTTTAATAACCGAGATACAAATTTTCAGTTTCCATATATGTGCACCAAAAACCCAAAGTTTGGAAGTCTATATCTCGGCTTCTATAAGCACTATCCTTAAAAATCCAACAGTTTTGTCTTAGTTTTGTCGTTCTGAATCCAACGAGACCACTCCCAAAGTTGTAGCTCCTTTAGTAACCGAGATACAAAGTTTTAGTTTCCATATATGTGCACCAAAAACCCAAAGTTTGGAAGTCTATATCTCGGCTTCTATAAGCACTATCCTTAAAAATCCAACAGTTTTGTCTTAGTTTTGTCGTTCTGAATCCAACGAGACCACTCCCGAAGTTGTAGCTCCTTTAGTAACCGAGATACAAATTTTCAGTTTCCATATATGTGCACCAAAAACCCAAAGTTTGGAAGTCTATATCTCGGCTGCTATAGGCACTATCTTTAAAAATTTAACAGTTTTGTCTTAGTTTTGTCGTTCTGAATCCAACGAGACCACTCCCAAAGTTGTAGCTCTTTTAATAACCGAGATACAAATTTTCAGTTTCCATATATGTGCACCAAAAACCCAAAGTTTGGAAGTCTATATCTCGGCTTCTATAAGCACTATCCTTAAAAATCCAACAGTTTTGTCTTAGTTTTGTCGTTCTGAATCCAACGAGACCACTCTTAAAGTTGTAGCTCCTTTAGTAACCGAGATACAAATTTTCAGTTTCCATATATGTGCACCAAAAACCCAAAGTCTGGAAGTCTATATCTCGGCTTCTATAAGCACTATCTTTAAAAATCCAACAGTTTTGTCTTAGTTTTGTCGTTCTGAATCCAACGAGACCACTCCTAAAAATGTAGCTCCTTTAGTAACCGAGATACAAATTTTCAGTTTCCATATATGTGCACCAAAAACCCAAAGTTTGGAAGTCTATATCTCGGCTTCTATAAGCACTATCCTTAAAAATCCAACAGTTTTGTCTTAGTTTTGTCGTTCTGAATCCAACGAGACCACTCTTAAAGTTGTAGCTCCTTTAGTAACCGAGATACAAATTTTCAGTTTCCATATATGTGCACCAAAAACCCAAAGTTTGGAAGTCTATATCTCGGCTTCTATAAGCACTATCCTTAAAAATCCAACAGTTTTGTCTTAGTTTTGTCGTTCTGAATCCAACGAGACCACTCTCAAAGTTGTAGCTCCTTTAGTAACCGAGATACAAAGTTTTAGTTTCCATATATGTGCACCAAAAACCCAAAGTTTGGAAGTCTATATCTCGGCTTCTATAAGCACTATCTTTAAAAATCCAACAGTTTTGTCTTAGTTTTGTCGTTCTGAATCCAACGAGACCACTCTCAAAGTTGTAGCTCTTTTAATAACCGAGATACAAATTTTCAGTTTCCATATATGTGCACCAAAAACCCAAAGTTTGGAAGTCTATATCTCGGCTTCTATAAGCACTATCCTTAAAAATCCAACAGTTTTGTCTTAGTTTTGTCGTTCTGAATCCAACGAGACCACTCCCAAAGTTGTAGCTCCTTTAGTAACCGAGATACAAAGTTTTAGTTTCCATATATGTGCACCAAAAACCCAAAGTTTGGAAGTCTATATCTCGGCTTCTATAAGCACTATCCTTAAAAATCCAACAGTTTTGTCTTAGTTTTGTCGTTCTGAATCCAACGAGACCACTCCCAAAGTTGTAGCTCCTTTAGTAACCGAGATACAAAGTTTTAGTTTCCATATATGTGCACCAAAAACCCAAAGTTTGGAAGTCTATATCTCGGCTTCTATAAGCACTATCCTTAAAAATCCAACAGTTTTGTCTTAGTTTCGTCGTTCTGAATCCAACGAGACCACTCCCAAAGTTGTAGCATCTTTAGTAACCGAGATACAAATTTTCAGTTTCCATATATGTGCACCAAAAACCCAAAGTTTGGAAGTCTATATCTCGGCTTCTATAGGCACTATCTCTAAAAATCCAACAGTTTTGTCTTAGTTTTGTCGTTCTGAATCCAACGAGACCACTCCCAAAGTTGTAGCTCCTTTAGTAACCGAGATACAAATTTTCAGTTTCCATATATGTGCACCAAAAACCCAAAGTTTGGAAGTCTATATCTCGGCTTCTATAAGCACTATCTTTAAAAATCCAACAGTTTTGTCTTAGTTTTGTCGTTCTGAATCCAACGAGACCACTCCCAAAGTTGTAGCTCCTTTAGTAACCGAGATACAAATTTTCAGTTTCCATATATGTGCACCAAAAACCCAAAGTTTGGAAGTCTATATCTCGGCTTCTATAAGCACTATCTTTAAAAATTCAACAGTTTTGTCTTAGTTTTGTTGTTCTGAATCCAACGAGATCACTCCCAAAGTTGTAGCTCCTTTAGTAACCGAGATACAAATTTTCAGTTTCCATATATGTGCACCAAAAACCCAAAGTTTGGAAGTCTATATCTCGGCTGCTATAGGCACTATCTTTAAAAATTTAACAGTTTTGTCTTAGTTTTGTCGTTCTGAATCCAACGAGACCACTCCCAAAGTTGTAGCTCTTTTAATAACCGAGATACAAATTTTCAGTTTCCATATATGTGCACCAAAAACCCAAAGTTTGGAAGTCTATATCTCGGCTTCTATAAGCACTATCCTTAAAAATCCAACAGTTTTGTCTTAGTTTTGTCGTTCTGAATCCAACGAGACCACTCTTAAAGTTGTAGCTCCTTTAGTAACCGAGATACAAATTTTCAGTTTCCATATATGTGCACCAAAAACCCAAAGTCTGGAAGTCTATATCTCGGCTTCTATAAGCACTATCTTTAAAAATCCAACAGTTTTGTCTTAGTTTTGTCGTTCTGAATCCAACGAGACCACTCCTAAAAATGTAGCTCCTTTAGTAACCGAGATACAAATTTTCAGTTTCCATATATGTGCACCAAAAACCCAAAGTTTGGAAGTCTATATCTCGGCTTCTATAAGCACTATCTTTAAAAATCCAACAGTTTTGTCTTAGTTTTGTCGTTCTGAATCCAACGAGACTACTCCCAAAGTTGTAGCTCTTTTAATAACCGAGATACAAATTTTCAGTTTCCATATATGTGCACCAAAAACCCAAAGTTTGGAAGTCTATATCTCGGCTTCTATAAGCACTATCTTTAAAAATCCAACAGTTTTGTCTTAGTTTTGTCGTTCTGAATTCAACGAGAGCACCCCCAAAGTTGTAGCTCCTTTAGTAACCGAGATACAAAGTTTTAGTTTCCATATATGTGCACCAAAAACCCAAAGTTTGGAAGTCTATATCTCGGCTTCTATAAGCACTATCTTTAAAAATCCAACAGTTTTGTCTTAGTTTTGTCGTTCTGAATCCAACGAGACCACTCCCAAAGTTGTAGCTCTTTTAAAAACCGAGATACAAATTTTCAGTTTTCATATATGTGCACCAAAAACCCAAAGTTTGGAAGTCTATATCTCGGCTTCTATAAGCACTAACCTTAAAAATCCAACAGTTTTGTCTTAGTTTTGTCGTTCTGAATCCAACGAGACCACTCTCAAAGTTGTAGCTCCTTTAGTAACCGAGATACAAAGTTTTAGTTTCCATATATGTGCACCAAAAACCCAAAGTTTGGAAGTCTATATCTCGGCTTCTATAAGCACTATCTTTAAAAATCCAACAGTTTTGTCTTAGTTTTGTCGTTCTGAATCCAACGAGACTACTCCCAAAGTTGTAGCTCTTTTAGTAACCGAGATACAAATTTTCAGTTTCCATATATGTGCACCAAAAACCCAAAGTTTGGAAGTCTATATCTCGGCTTCTATAAGCACTATCCTTAAAAATCCAACAGTTTTGTCTTAGTTTTGTCGTTCTGAATCCAACGAGACCACTCCCAAAGTTGTAGCTCCTTTAGTAACCGAGATACAAAGTTTTAGTTTCCATATATGTGCACCAAAAACCCAAAGTTTGGAAGTCTATATCTCGGCTTCTATAAGCACTATCCTTAAAAATCCAACAGTTTTGTCTTAGTTTTGTCGTTCTGAATCCAACGAGACCACTCTTAAAGTTGTAGCTCCTTTAGTAACCGAGATACAAATTTTCAGTTTCCATATATGTGCACCAAAAACCCAAAGTTTGGAAGTCTATATCTCGGCTTCTATAGGCACTATCTTTAAAAATTTAACAGTTTTGTCTTAGTTTTGTCGTTCTGAATCCAACGAGACCACTCCCAAAGTTGTAGCTCTTTTAATAACCGAGATACAAATTTTCAGTTTCCATATATGTGCACCAAAAACCCAAAGTTTGGAAGTCTATATCTCGGCTTCTATAAGCACTATCCTTAAAAATCCAACAGTTTTGTCTTAGTTTTGTCGTTCTGAATCCAACGAGACTACTCCCAAAGTTGTAGCTCCTTTAGTAACCGAGATACAAAGTTTTAGTTTCCATATATGTGCACCAAAAACCCAAAGTTTGGAAGTCTATATCTCGGCTTCTATAAGCACTATCCTTAAAAATCCAACAGTTTTGTCTTAGTTTCGTCGTTCTGAATCCAACGAGACCACTCCCAAAGTTGTAGCATCTTTAGTAACCGAGATACAAATTTTCAGTTTCCATATATGTGCACCAAAAACCCAAAGTTTGGAAGTCTATATCTCGGCTTCTATAAGCACTATCTTAAAAAATCCAACAGTTTTGTCTTAGTTTTGTCGTTCTGAATCCAACGAGACCACTCCCAAAGTTGTAGCTCCTTTAGTAACCGAGATACAAATTTTCAGTTTCCATATATGTGCACCAAAAACCCAAAGTTTGGAAGTCTATATCTCGGCTTCTATAAGCACTATCTTTAAAAAACCAACAGTTTTGTCTTAGTTTTGTCGTTTTGAATCCAACGAGACTACTCCCAAAGTTGTAGTTCCTTTAGTAACCGAGATACAAAGTTTTAGTTTCCATATATGTGCACCAAAAACCCAAAGTTTGGAAGTCTATATCTCGGCTTCTATAGGCACTATCTTTAAAAATCCAACAGTTTTGTCTTAGTTTTGCCGTTCTGAATCCAACGAGACCACTCCCAAAGTTGTAGCTCCTTTAGTAACCAAGATACAAATTTTCAGTTTCCATATATGTGCACCAAAAACCCAAAGTTTGGAAGTCTATATCTCGGCTTCTATAAGCACTATCTTAAAAAATTCAACAGTTTTGTCTTAGTTTTGTCGTTCTGAATCCAACGAGACCACTCCCAAAGTTGTAGCTCCTTTAGTAACCGAGATACAAATTTTCAGTTTCCATATATATGCACCAAAAACCCAAAGTTTGAAAGTCTATATCTCGGCTTCTATAAGCACTATCTTTAAAAATCCAACAGTTTTGTCTTAGTTTTGTCGTTCTGAATCCAACGAGACTACTCCCAAAGTTGTAGCTCCTTTAGTAACCGAGATACAAATTTTCAGTTTCCATATATGTGCACCAAAAACCCAAAGTTTGGAAGTCTATATCTCGGCTTCTATAAGCACTATCTTTAAAAATTCAACAGTTTTGTCTTAGTTTTGTTGTTCTGAATCCAACGAGATCACTCCCAAAGTTGTAGCTCCTTTAGTAACCGAGATACAAATTTTCAGTTTCCATATATGTGCACCAAAAACCCAAAGTTTGGAAGTCTATATCTCGGCTTCTATAAGCACTATCTTTAAAAATCAAACAGTTTTGTCTTAGTTTTGTCGTTCTGAATCCAACGAGACCACTCTTAAAGTTGTAGCTCCTTTAGTAACCGAGATACAAATTTTCAGTTTCCATATATGTGCACCAAAAACCCAAAGTCTGGAAGTCTATATCTCGGCTTCTATAAGCACTATCTTTAAAAATCCAACAGTTTTGTCTTAGTTTTGTCGTTTTGAATCCAACGAGACCACTCCCAAAGTTGTAGCTCCTTTAGTAACCGAGATACAAATTTTCAGTTTCCATATATGTGCACCAAAAACCCAAAGTTTGAAAGTCTATATCTCGGCTTCTATAAGCACTATCTTCAAAAATCCAACAGTTTTGTCTTAGTTTTGTCGTTCTGAATTCAACGAGAGCACCCCCAAAGTTGTAGCTCCTTTAGTAACCGAGATACAAAGTTTTAGTTTCCATATATGTGCACCAAAAACCCAAAGTTTGGAAGTTTATATCTCGGCTTCTATAAGCACTATCTTTAAAAATCCAACAGTTTTGTCTTAGTTTTGTCGTTCTGAATCCAACGAGACCACTCCCAAAGTTGTAGCTCTTTTAAAAACCGAGATACAAATTTTCAGTTTCCATATATGTGCACCAAAAACCCAAAGTTTGGAAGTCTATATCTCGGCTTCTATAAGCACTAACCTTAAAAATCCAACAGTTTTGTCTTAGTTTTGTCGTTCTGAATCCAACGAGACCACTCTCAAAGTTGTAGCTCCTTTAGTAACCGAGATACAAAGTTTTAGTTTCCATATATGTGCACCAAAAACCCAAAGTTTGGAAGTCTATATCTCGGCTTCTATAAGCACTATCTTTAAAAATCCAACAGTTTTGTCTTAGTTTTGTCGTTCTGAATCCAACGAGACTACTCCCAAAGTTGTAGCTCTTTTAATAACCGAGATACAAATTTTCAGTTTCCATATATGTGCACCAAAAACCCAAAGTTTGGAAGTCTATATCTCGGCTTCTATAAGCACTATCCTTAAAAATCCAACAGTTTTGTCTTAGTTTTGTCGTTCTGAATCCAACGAGACCACTCCCAAAGTTGTAGCTCCTTTAGTAACCGAGATACAAAGTTTTAGTTTCCATATATGTGCACCAAAAACCCAAAGTTTGGAAGTCTATATCTCGGCTTCTATAAGCACTATCCATAAAAATCCCACAGTTTTGTCTTAGTTTTGTCGTTCTGAATCCAACGAGACCACTCCCGAAGTTGTAGCTCCTTTAGTAACCGAGATACAAATTTTCAGTTTCCATATATGTGCACCAAAAACCCAAAGTTTGGAAGTCTATATCTCGGCTTCTATAGGCACTATCTTTAAAAATTTAACAGTTTTGTCTTAGTTTTGTCGTTCTGAATCCAACGAGACCACTCCCAAAGTTGTAGCTCTTTTAATAACCGAGATACAAATTTTCAGTTTCCATATATGTGCACCAAAAACCCAAAGTTTGGAAGTCTATATCTCGGCTTCTATAAGCACTATCCTTAAAAATCCAACAGTTTTGTCTTAGTTTTGTCGTTCTGAATCCAACGAGACCACTCTTAAAGTTGTAGCTCCTTTAGTAACCGAGATACAAATTTTCAGTTTCCATATATGTGCACCAAAAACCCAAAGTCTGGAAGTCTATATCTCGGCTTCTATAAGCACTATCTTTAAAAATCCAACAGTTTTGTCTTAGTTTTGTCGTTCTGAATCCAACGAGACCACTCCTAAAAATGTAGCTCCTTTAGTAACCGAGATACAAATTTTCAGTTTCCATATATGTGCACCAAAAACCCAAAGTTTGGAAGTCTATATCTCGGCTTCTATAAGCACTATCTTTAAAAATCCAACAGCTTTGTCTTAGTTTTGTCGTTCTAAATCCAACGAGACCACTCCCAAAGTTGTAGCTCCTTTAGTAACCGAGATACAAATTTTCAGTTTCCATTTATGTGCACCAAAAACCCAAAGTTTGGAAGTCTATATCTCGGCTTCTATAAGCACTATCCTTAAAAATCCAACAGTTTTGTCTTAGTTTCGTCGTTCTGAATCCAACGAGACCACTCCCAAAGTTGTAGCATCTTTAGTAACCGAGATACAAATTTTCAGTTTCCATATATGTGCACCAAAAACCCAAAGTTTGGAAGTCTATATCTCGGCTTCTATAAGCACTATCTTAAAAAATCCAACAGTTTTGTCTTAGTTTTGTCGTTCTGAATATAACGAGACCACTCCCAAAGTTGTAGCTCCTTTAGTAACCGAGATACAAATTTTCAGTTTCCATATATGTGCACCAAAAACCCAAAGTTTGGAAGTCTATATCTCGGCTTCTATAAGCACTATCTTTAAAAAACCAACAGTTTTGTCTTAGTTTTGTCGTTTTGAATCCAACGAGACTACTCCCAAAGTTGTAGCTCCTTTAGTAACCGAGATACAAAGTTTTAGTTTCCATATATGTGCACCAAAAACCCAAAGTTTGGAAGTCTATATCTCGGCTTCTATAGGCACTATCTTTAAAAATCCAACAGTTTTGTCTTAGTTTTGTCGTTCTGAATCCAACGAGACCACTCCCAAAGTTGTAGCTCCTTTAGTAACCGAGATACAAATTTTCAGTTTCCATATATGTGCACCAAAAACCCAAAGTTTGGAAGTCTATATCTCGGCTTCTGTAAGCACTATCTTTAAAAATCCAACAGTTTTGTCTTAGTTTTGTCGTTCTGAATCCAACGAGACCACTCCCAAAGTTGTAGCTCCTTTAGTAACCGAGATACAAATTTTCAGTTTCCATATATGTGCACCAAAAACCCAAAGTTTGGAAGTCTATATCTCGGCTTCTATAAGCACTATCTTTAAAAATCCAACAGTTTTGTCTTAGTTTTGTCGTTCTGAATCCAACGAGACCACTCCCAAAAATGTAGCTCCTTTAGTAACCGAGATACAAATTTTCAGTTTCCATTTATGTGCACCAAAAACCCAAAGTTTGGAAGTCTATATCTCGGCTTCTATAAGCACTATCTTTAAAAATCCAACAGTTTTGTCTTAGTTTTGTCGTTCTGAATCCAACGAGACAACTCCCAAAGTTGTAGCTCCTTTAGTAACCGAGATACAAATTTTCAGTTTCCATATATGTGCACCAAAAACCCAAAGTTTGGAAGTCTATATCTCGGCTTCTATAAGCACTATCCTTAAAAATCCAACAGTTTTGTCTTAGTTTCGTCGTTCTGAATCCAACGAGACCACTCTCAAAGTTGTAGCATCTTTAGTAACCGAGATACAAATTTTCAGTTTCCATATATGTGCACCAAAAACCCAAAGTTTGGAAGTCTATATCTCGGCTTCTATAAGCACTATCTTTAAAAATCCAACAGTTTTGTCTTAGTTTTGTCGTTCTGAATCCAACGAGACCACTCCCAAAGTTGTAGCTCCTTTAGTAACCGAGATACAAATTTTCAGTTTCTATATATGTGCACCAAAAACCCAAAGTTTGGAAGTCTATATCTCGGCTTCTATAAGCACTATCTTTAAAAATCCAACAGTTTTGTCTTAGTTTTGTCGTTCTGAATCCAACGAGACCACTCCCAAAGTTGTAGCTCCTTTAGTAACCGAGATACAACTTTTCAGTTTCCATATATGTGCACCAAAAACCCAAAGTTTGGAAGTCTATATCTCGGCTTCTATAAGCACTATCTTTAAAAATCCAACAGTTTTGTCTTAGTTTTGTCGTTCTGAATCCAACGAGACCACTCCCAAAAATGTAGCTCCTTTAGTAACCGAGATACAAATTTTCAGTTTCCATTTATGTGCACCAAAAACCCAAAGTCTGGAAGTCTATATCTCGGCTTCTATAAGCACTATCTTTAAAAATCCAACAGTTTTGTCTTAGTTTTGTCGTTCTGAATCCAACGAGACAACTCCCAAAGTTGTAGCTCCTTTAGTAACCGAGATACAAATTTTCAGTTTCCATATATGTGCACCAAAAACCCAAAGTTTGGAAGTCTATATCTCGGCTTCTATAGGCACTATCTTTAAAAATCAAACAGTTTTGTCTTAGTTTTGTCGTTCTGAATCCAACGAGACCACTCTTAAAGTTGTAGCTCCTTTAGTAACCGAGATACAAATTTTCAGTTTCCATATATGTGCACCAAAAACCCAAAGTCTGGAAGTCTATATCTCGGCTTCTATAAGCACTATCTTTAAAAATCCAACAGTTTTGTCTTAGTTTTGTCGTTTTGAATCCAACGAGACCACCCCCAAAGTTGTAGCTCCTTTAGTAACCGAGATACAAATTTTCAGTTTCCATATATGTGCACCAAAAACCCAAAGTTTGGAAGTCTATATCTCGGCTTCTATAAGCACTATCTTTAAAAATCCAACAGTTTTGTCTTAGTTTTGTCGTTCTGAATTCAACGAGAATACCCCCAAAGTTGTAGCTCCTTTAGTAACCGAGATACAAAGTTTTAGTTTCCATATATGTGCACCAAAAACCCAAAGTTTGGAAGTCTATATCTCGGCTTCTATAAGCACTATCTTTAAAAATCCAACAGTTTTGTCTTAGTTTTGTCGTTCTAAATCCAACGAGACCACTCCCAAAGTTGTAGCTCTTTTAAAAACCGAGATACAAATTTTCAGTTTCCATATATGTGCACCAAAAACCCAAAGTTTGGAAGTCTATATCTCGGCTTCTATAAGCACTATCCTTAAAAATCCAACAGTTTTGTCTTAGTTTTGTCGTTCTGAATCCAACGAGACCACTCTCAAAGTTGTAGCTCCTTTAGTAACCGAGATACAAAGTTTTAGTTTCCATATATGTGCACCAAAAACCCAAAGTTTGGAAGTCTATATCTCGGCTTCTATAAGCACTATCTTTAAAAATCCAACAGTTTTGTCTTAGTTTTGTCGTCCTGAATCCAACGAGACAACTCCCAAAGTTGTAGCTCCTTTAGTAACCGAGATACAAATTTTCAGTTTCCATATATGTGCACCAAAAACCCAAAGTTTGGAAGTCTATATCTCGGCTTCTATAAGCACTATCCTTAAAAATCCAACAGTTTTGTCTTAGTTTCGTCGTTCTGAATCCAACGAGACCACTCCCAAAGTTGTAGCATCTTTAGTAACCGAGATACAAATTTTCAGTTTCCATATATGTGCACCAAAAACCCAAAGTTTGGAAGTCTATATCTCGGCTTCTATAGGCACTATCTTTAAAAATCCAACAGTTTTGTCTTAGTTTTGTCGTTCTGAATCCAACGAGACCACTCCCAAAGTTGTAGCTCCTTTAGTAACCGAGATACAAATTTTCAGTTTCCATATATGTGCACCAAAAACCCAAAGTTTGGAAGTCTATATCTCGGCTTCTATAAGCACTATCTTTAAAAATCCAACAGTTTTGTCTTAGTTTTGTCGTTCTGAATCCAACGAGACCACTCCCAAAGTTGTAGCTCCTTTAGTAACCGAGATACAAATTTTCAGTTTCCATATATGTGCACCAAAAACCCAAAGTTTGGAAGTCTATATCTCGGCTTCTATAAGCACTATCTTTAAAAATCCAACAGTTTTGTCTTAGTTTTGTCGTTCTGAATCCAACGAGACCACTCCCAAAAATGTAGCTCCTTTAGTAACCGAGATACAAATTTTCAGTTTCCATTTATGTGCACCAAAAACCCAAAGTTTGGAAGTCTATATCTCGGCTTCTATAAGCACTATCTTTAAAAATCCAACAGTTTTGTCTTAGTTTTGTCGTTCTGAATCCAACGAGACTACTCCCAAAGTTGTAGCTCCTTTAGTAACCGAGATACAAATTTTCAGTTTCCATATATGTGCACCAAAAACCCAAAGTTTGGAAGTCTATATCTCGGCTTCTATAGGCACTATCTTTAAAAATCAAACAGTTTTGTCTTAGTTTTGTCGTTCTGAATCCAACGAGACCACTCTTAAAGTTGTAGCTCCTTTAGTAACCGAGATACAAATTTTCAGTTTCCATATATGTGCACCAAAAACCCAAAGTCTGGAAGTCTATATCTCGGCTTCTATAAGCACTATCTTTAAAAATCCAACAGTTTTGTCTTAGTTTTGTCGTTTTGAATCCAACGAGACCACCCCCAAAGTTGTAGCTCCTTTAGTAACCGAGATACAAATTTTCAGTTTCCATATATGTGCACCAAAAACCCAAAGTTTGGAAGTCTATATCTCGGCTTCTATAAGCACTATCTTTAAAAATCCAACAGTTTTGTCTTAGTTTTGTCGTTCTGAATTCAACGAGAATACCCCCAAAGTTGTAGCTCCTTTAGTAACCGAGATACAAAGTTTTAGTTTCCATATATGTGCACCAAAAACCCAAAGTTTGGAAGTCTATATCTCGGCTTCTATAAGCACTATCTTTAAAAATCCAACAGTTTTGTCTTAGATTTGTCGTTCTAAATCCAACGAGACCACTCCCAAAGTTGTAGCTCTTTTAAAAACCGAGATACAAATTTTCAGTTTCCATATATGTGCACCAAAAACCCAAAGTTTGGAAGTCTATATCTCGGCTTCTATAAGCACTATCCTTAAAAATCCAACAGTTTTGTCTTAGTTTTGTCGTTCTGAATCCAACGAGACCACTCTCAAAGTTGTAGCTCCTTTAGTAACCGAGATACAAAGTTTTAGTTTCCATATATGTGCACCAAAAACCCAAAGTTTGGAAGTCTATATCTCGGCTTCTATAAGCACTATCTTTAAAAATCCAACAGTTTTGTCTTAGTTTTGTCGTTCTGAATCCAACGAGACCACTCTCAAAGTTGTAGCTCTTTTAATAACCGAGATACAAATTTTCAGTTTCCATATATGTGCACCAAAAACCCAAAGTTTGGAAGTCTATATCTCGGCTTCTATAAGCACTATCCTTAAAAATCCAACAGTTTTGTCTTAGTTTTGTCGTTCTGAATCCAACGAGACCATTCCCAAAGTTGTAGCTCCTTTAGTAACCGAGATACAAAGTTTTAGTTTCCATATATGTGCACCAAAAACCCAAAGTTTGGAAGTCTATATCTCGGCTTCTATAAGCACTATCCTTAAAAATCCAACAGTTTTGTCTTAGTTTTGTCGTTCTGAATCCAACGAGACCACTCCCAAAGTTGTAGCTCCTTTAGTAACCGAGATACAAATTTTCAGTTTCCATATATGTGCACCAAAAACCCAAAGTTTGGAAGTCTATATCTCGGCTTCTATAGGCACTATCTTTAAAAATTCAACAGTTTTGTCTTAGTTTTGTCGTTCTGAATCCAACGAGACCACTCCCAAAGTTGTAGCTCTTTTAATAACCGAGATACAAATTTTCAGTTTCCATATATGTGCACCAAAAACCCAAAGTTTGGAAGTCTATATCTCGGCTGCTATAAGCACTATCCTTAAAAATCCAACAGTTTTGTCTTAGTTTTGTCGTTCTGAATCCAACGAGACTACTCCCAAAGTTGTAGCTTCTTTAGTAACCGAGATACAAAGTTTTAGTTTCCATATATGTGCACCAAAAACCCAAAGTTTGGAAGTCTATATCTCGGCTTCTATAAGCACTATCTTAAAAAATCCAACAGTTTTGTCTTAGTTTTGTCGTTCTGAATCCAACGAGACTACTCCCAAAGTTGTAACTCTTTTAATAACCGAGATACAAATTTTCAGTTTCCATATATGTGCACCAAAAACCCAAAGTTTGGAAGTCTATATCTCGGCTTCTATAAGCACTATCCTTAAAAATCCAACAGTTTTGTCTTAGTTTTGTCGTTCTGAATCCAACGAGACTACTTCCAAAGTTGTAGCTCCTTTAGTAACCGAGATACAAAGTTTTAGTTTCCATATATGTGCACCAAAAACCCAAAGTTTGGAAGTCTATATCTCGGCTTCTATAAGCACTATCTTAAAAAATCCAACAGTTTTGTCTTAGTTTTGTCGTTCTGAATCCAACGAGACCACTCCCAAAGTTGTAGCTCCTTTAGTAACCGAGATACAAATTTTCAGTTTCCATATATGTGCACCAAAAACCCAAAGTTTGGAAGTCTATATCTCGGCTTCTGTAAGCACTATCTTTAAAAATCCAACAGTTTTGTCTTACTTTTGTCGTTCTGAATCCAACGAGACCACTCTTAAAGTTGTAGCTCCTTTGGTAACCGAGATACAAATTTTCAGTTTCCATATATGTGCACCAAAAACCCAAAGTTTGGAAGCCTATATCTCGGCTTCTATAAGCACTATCTTTAAAAATCCAACAGTTTTGTCTTAGTTTTGTCGTTCTGAATCCAACGAGACCACCCCCAAAGTTGTAGCTCCTTTAGTAACCGAGATACAAATTTTCAGTTTCCATATATGTGCACCAAAAACCCAAAGTTTGGAAGTCTATATCTCGGCTTCTATAAGCACTATCTTTAAAAATCCAACAGTTTTGTCTTAGTTTTGTCGTTCTGAATCCAACGAGACCACTTCCAAAGTTGTAGCTCCTTTAGTAACCGAGATACAAATTTTCAGTTTCCATATATGTGCACCAAAAACCCAAAGTTTGGAAGTCTATATCTCGGCTTCTATAAACACTATCTTTAAAAATCCAACAGTTTTGTCTTAGTTTTGTCGTTCTGAATCCAACGAGACCACCCCCAAAGTTGTAGCTCCTTTAGTAACCGAGATACAAAGTTTTAGTTTCCATATATGTGCACCAAAAACCCAAAGTTTGGAAGTCTATATCTCGGCTTCTATAAGCACTATCCTTAAAAATCCAACAGTTTTGTCTTAGTTTTGTCGTTCTGAATCCAACGAGACCACTCCCAAAGTTGTAGCTCCTTTAGTAACCGAGATACAAATTTTCAGTTTCCATTTATGTGCACCAAAAACCCAAAGTTTGGAAGTCTATATCTCGGCTTCTATAAGCACTATCTTTAAAAATCCAACAGTTTTGTCTTAGTTTTGTCGTTCTGAATCCAACGAGACCACCCCCAAAGTTGTAGCTCCTTTAGTAACCGAGATACAAATTTTCAGTTTCCATTTATGTGCACCAAAAACCCAAAGTTTGGAAGTCTATATCTCGGCTTCTATAAGCACTATCTTTAAAAATCCAACAGTTTTGTCTTAGTTTTGTCGTTCTGAATCCAACGAGACTACTCCCAAAGTTGTAGCTCCTTTAGTAACCGAGATACAAATTTTCAGTTTCCATATATGTGCACCAAAAACCCAAAGTTTGGAAGTCTATATCTCGGCTTCTATAGGCACTATCTTTAAAAATCAAACAGTTTTGTCTTAGTTTTGTCGTTCTGAATCCAACGAGACCACTCTTAAAGTTGTAGCTCCTTTAGCAACCGAGATACAAATTTTCAGTTTCCATATATGTGCACCAAAAACCCAAAGTCTGGAAGTCTATATCTCGGCTTCTATAAGCACTATCTTTAAAAATCCAACAGTTTTGTCTTAGTTTTGTCGTTTTGAATCCAACGAGACCACCCCCAAAGTTGTAGCTCCTTTAGTAACCGAGATACAAATTTTCAGTTTCCATATATGTGCACCAAAAACCCAAAGTTTGGAAGTCTATATCTCGGCTTCTATAAGCACTATCTTTAAAAATCCAACAGTTTTGTCTTAGTTTTGTCGTTCTGAATTCAACGAGAATACCCCCAAAGTTGTAGCTCCTTTAGTAACCGAGATACAAAGTTTTAGTTTCCATATATGTGCACCAAAAACCCAAAGTTTGGAAGTCTATATCTCGGCTTCTATAAGCACTATCTTTAAAAATCCAACAGTTTTGTCTTAGTTTTGTCGTTCTGAATCCAACGAGACCACTCTCAAAGCTGTAGCTCTTTTAATAACCGAGATACAAATTTTCAGTTTCCATATATGTGCACCAAAAACCCAAAGTTTGGAAGTCTATATCTCGGCTTCTATAAGCACTATCCTTAAAAATCCAACAGTTTTGTCTTAGTTTTGTCGTTCTGAATCCAACGAGACCATTCCCAAAGTTGTAGCTCCTTTAGTAACCGAGATACAAAGTTTTAGTTTCCATATATGTGCACCAAAAACCCAAAGTTTGGAAGTCTATATCTCGGCTTCTATAAGCACTATCCTTAAAAATCCAACAGTTTTGTCTTAGTTTTGTCGTTCTGAATCCAACGAGACCACTCCCAAAGTTGTAGCTCCTTTAGTAACCGAGATACAAATTTTCAGTTTCCATATATGTGCACCAAAAACCCAAAGTTTGGAAGTCTATATCTCGGCTTCTATAGGCACTATCTTTAAAAATTCAACAGTTTTGTCTTAGTTTTGTCGTTCTGAATCCAACGAGACCACTCCCAAAGTTGTAGCTCTTTTAATAACCGAGATACAAATTTTCAGTTTCCATATATGTGCACCAAAAACCCAAAGTTTGGAAGTCTATATCTCGGCTGCTATAAGCACTATCCTTAAAAATCCAACAGTTTTGTCTTAGTTTTGTCGTTCTGAATCCAACGAGACTACTCCCAAAGTTGTAGCTTCTTTAGTAACCGAGATACAAAGTTTTAGTTTCCATATATGTGCACCAAAAACCCAAAGTTTGGAAGTCTATATCTCGGCTTCTATAAGCACTATCTTAAAAAATCCAACAGTTTTGTCTTAGTTTTGTCGTTCTGAATCCAACGAGACTACTCCCAAAGTTGTAACTCTTTTAATAACCGAGATACAAATTTTCAGTTTCCATATATGTGCACCAAAAACCCAAAGTTTGGAAGTCTATATCTCGGCTTCTATAAGCACTATCCTTAAAAATCCAACAGTTTTGTCTTAGTTTTGTCGTTCTGAATCCAACGAGACTACTTCCAAAGTTGTAGCTCCTTTAGTAACCGAGATACAAAGTTTTAGTTTCCATATATGTGCACCAAAAACCCAAAGTTTGGAAGTCTATATCTCGGCTTCTATAAGCACTATCTTAAAAAATCCAACAGTTTTGTCTTAGTTTTGTCGTTCTGAATCCAACGAGACCACTCCCAAAGTTGTAGCTCCTTTAGTAACCGAGATACAAATTTTCAGTTTCCATATATGTGCACCAAAAACCCAAAGTTTGGAAGTCTATATCTCGGCTTCTGTAAGCACTATCTTTAAAAATCCAACAGTTTTGTCTTACTTTTGTCGTTCTGAATCCAACGAGACCACTCTTAAAGTTGTAGCTCCTTTGGTAACCGAGATACAAATTTTCAGTTTCCATATATGTGCACCAAAAACCCAAAGTTTGGAAGCCTATATCTCGGCTTCTATAAGCACTATCTTTAAAAATCCAACAGTTTTGTCTTAGTTTTGTCGTTCTGAATCCAACGAGACCACCCCCAAAGTTGTAGCTCCTTTAGTAACCGAGATACAAATTTTCAGTTTCCATATATGTGCACCAAAAACCCAAAGTTTGGAAGTCTATATCTCGGCTTCTATAAGCACTATCTTTAAAAATCCAACAGTTTTGTCTTAGTTTTGTCGTTCTGAATCCAACGAGACCACTTCCAAAGTTGTAGCTCCTTTAGTAACCGAGATACAAATTTTCAGTTTCCATATATGTGCACCAAAAACCCAAAGTTTGGAAGTCTATATCTCGGCTTCTATAAACACTATCTTTAAAAATCCAACAGTTTTGTCTTAGTTTTGTCGTTCTGAATCCAACGAGACCACCCCCAAAGTTGTAGCTCCTTTAGTAACCGAGATACAAAGTTTTAGTTTCCATATATGTGCACCAAAAACCCAAAGTTTGGAAGTCTATATCTCGGCTTCTATAAGCACTATCCTTAAAAATCCAACAGTTTTGTCTTAGTTTTGTCGTTCTGAATCCAACGAGACCACTCCCAAAGTTGTAGCTCCTTTAGTAACCGAGATACAAATTTTCAGTTTCCATTTATGTGCACCAAAAACCCAAAGTTTGGAAGTCTATATCTCGGCTTCTATAAGCACTATCTTTAAAAATCCAACAGTTTTGTCTTAGTTTTGTCGTTCTGAATCCAACGAGACCACCCCCAAAGTTGTAGCTCCTTTAGTAACCGAGATACAAATTTTCAGTTTCCATATATGTGCACCAAAAACCCAAAGTTTGGAAGTCTATATCTCGGCTTCTATAAACACTATCTTTAAAAATCCAACAGTTTTGTCTTAGTTTTGTCGTTCTGAATCCAACGAGACCACCCCCAAAGTTGTAGCTCCTTTAGTAACCGAGATACAAAGTTTTAGTTTCCATATATGTGCACCAAAAACCCAAAGTTTGGAAGTCTATATCTCGGCTTCTATAAGCACTATCCTTAAAAATCCAACAGTTTTGTCTTAGTTTTGTCGTTCTGAATCCAACGAGACCACTCCCAAAGTTGTAGCTCCTTTAGTAACCGAGATACAAATTTTCAGTTTCCATTTATGTGCACCAAAAACCCAAAGTTTGGAAGTCTATATCTCGGCTTCTATAAGCACTATCTTTAAAAATCCAACAGTTTTGTCTTAGTTTTGTCGTTCTGAATCCAATGAGACTACTCCCAAAGTTGTAGCTCTTTTAGTAACCGAGATACAAAGTTTTAGTTTCCATATATGTGCACCAAAAACCCACAGTTTGGAAGTCTATATCTCGGCTTCTATAGGCACTATCTTTAAAAATCCAACAGTTTTGTCTTAGTTTTGTCGTTCTGAATCCAACGAGACCACTCCCAAAGTTGTAGCTCCTTTAGTAACCGAGATACAAATTTTCAGTTTCCATATATGTGCACCAAAAACCCAAAGTTTGGAAGTCTATATCTCGGCTTCTGTAAGCACTATCTTTAAAAATCCAACAGTTTTGTCTTACTTTTGTCGTTCTGAATCCAACGAGACCACTCTTAAAGTTGTAGCTCCTTTGGTAACCGAGATACAAATTTTCAGTTTCCATATATGTGCACCAAAAACCCAAAGTTTGGAAGCCTATATCTCGGCTTCTATAAGCACTATCTTTAAAAATCCAACAGTTTTGTCTTAGTTTTGTCGTTCTGAATCCAACGAGACCACCCCCAAAGTTGTAGCTCCTTTAGTAACCGAGATACAAATTTTCAGTTTCCATATATGTGCACCAAAAACCCAAAGTTTGGAAGTCTATATCTCGGCTTCTATAAGCACTATCTTTAAAAATCCAACAGTTTTGTCTTAGTTTTGTCGTTCTGAATCCAACGAGACCACTTCCAAAGTTGTAGCTCCTTTAGTAACCGAGATACAAATTTTCAGTTTCCATATATGTGCACCAAAAACCCAAAGTTTGGAAGTCTATATCTCGGCTTCTATAAACACTATCTTTAAAAATCCAACAGTTTTGTCTTAGTTTTGTCGTTCTGAATCCAACGAGACCACCCCCAAAGTTGTAGCTCCTTTAGTAACCGAGATACAAAGTTTTAGTTTCCATATATGTGCACCAAAAACCCAAAGTTTGGAAGTCTATATCTCGGCTTCTATAAGCACTATCCTTAAAAATCCAACAGTTTTGTCTTAGTTTTGTCGTTCTGAATCCAACGAGACCACTCCCAAAGTTGTAGCTCCTTTAGTAACCGAGATACAAATTTTCAGTTTCCATTTATGTGCACCAAAAACCCAAAGTTTGGAAGTCTATATCTCGGCTTCTATAAGCACTATCTTTAAAAATCCAACAGTTTTGTCTTAGTTTTGTCGTTCTGAATCCAACGAGACTACTCCCCAAAGTTGTAGCTCTTTTAGTAACCGAGATACAAAGTTTAGTTTCCATATATGTGCACCAAAAACCCACAGTTTGGAAGTCTATATCTCGGCTTCTATAGGCACTATCTTTAAAAATCCAACAGTTTTGTCTTAGTTTTGTCGTTCTGAATCCAACGAGACCACTCCCAAAGTTGTAGCTCCTTTAGTAACCGAGATACAAATTTTCAGTTTCCATATATGTGCACCAAAAACCCAAAGTTTGGAAGTCTATATCTCGGCTTCT
Organism: Anthonomus grandis grandis; assembly: GCF_022605725.1. Taxonomy (NCBI): domain Eukaryota; kingdom Metazoa; phylum Arthropoda; class Insecta; order Coleoptera; family Curculionidae; genus Anthonomus; species Anthonomus grandis. Next base: position 93,020 of record NW_026088482.1, read on the forward strand.
ATAAACACTATCTTTAAAAATTCAACAGTTTTGTCTTAGTTTTGTCGTTCTAAATCCAACGAGACCACTCCCAAAGTTGTAGCTCCTTTAGTAACCGAGATACAAATTTTCAGTTTCCATATATATGCACCAAAAACCCAAAGTTTGGAAGTCTATATCTCGGCTTCTATAAGCACTATCTTTAAAAATCCAACAGTTTTGTCTTAGTTTAGTCGTTCTGAATCCAACGAGACCACTCCCAAAGTTGTAGCTCCTTTAGTAACCGAGATACAAATTTTCAGTTTCCAAATATGTGCACCAAAAACCCAAAGTTTGGAAGTCTATATCTCGGCTTCTATAAGCACTATCTTTAAAAATACAATAGTTTTGTCTTAGTTTAGTCGTTCTGAATCCAACGAGACCACTCCCAAAGTTGTAGCTCCTTTAGTAACCGAGATACAAATTTTCAGTTTCCATATATGTGCACCAAAAACCCAAAGTCTGGAAGTCTATATCTCGGCTTCTATAAGCACTATCTTTAAAAATCCAACAGTTTTGTCTTAGTTTTGTCGTTCTGAATCCAACGAGACCACTCCTAAAAATGTAGCTCCTTTAGTAACCGAGATACAAATTTTCAGTTTCCATATATGTGCACCAAAAACCCAAAGTTTGGAAGTCTATATCTCGGCTTCTATAAGCACTATCTTTAAAAATCCAACAGCTTTGTCTTAGTTTTGTCGTTCTAAATCCAACGAGACTACTTCCAAAGTTGTAGCTCCTTTAGTAACCGAGATACAAAGTTTTAGTTTCCATATATGTGCACCAAAAACCCAAAGTTTGGAAGTCTATATCTCGGCTTCTATAAGCACTATCTTAAAAAATCCAACAGTTTTGTCTTAGTTTTGTCGTTCTGAATCCAACGAGACCACTCCCAAAGTTGTAGCTCCTTTAGTAACCGAGATACAAATTTTCAGTTTCCATATATGTGCACCAAAAACCCAAAGTTTGGAAGTCTATATCTCGGCTTCTGTAAGCACTATCCTTAAAAATCCAACAGTTTTGTCTTAGTTTTGTCGTTCTGAATCCAACGAGACTACTTCCAAAGTTGTAGCTCCTTTAGTAACCGAGATACAAAGTTTTAGTTTCCATATATGTGCACCAAAAACCCAAAGTTTGGAAGTCTATATCTCGGCTTCTATAAGCACTATCTTAAAAAATCCAACAGTTTTGTCTTAGTTTTGTCGTTCTGAATCCAACGAGACCACTCCCAAAGTTGTAGCTTCTTTAGTAACCGAGATACAAATTTTCAGTTTCCATATATGTGCACCAAAAACCCAAAGTTTGGAAGTCTATATCTCGGCTTCTGTAAGCACTATCTTTAAAAATCCAACAGTTTTGTCTTACTTTTGTCGTTCTGAATCCAACGAGACCACTCTTAAAGTTGTAGCTCCTTTGGTAACCGAGATACAAATTTTCAGTTTCCATATATGTGCACCAAAAACCCAAAGTTTGGAAGCCTATATCTCGGCTTCTATAAGCACTATCTTTAAAAATCCAACAGTTTTGTCTTAGTTTTGTCGTTCTGAATCCAACGAGACCACCCCCAAAGTTGTAGCTCCTTTAGTAACCGAGATACAAATTTTCAGTTTCCATATATGTGCACCAAAAACCCAAAGTTTGGAAGTCTATATCTCGGCTTCTATAAGCACTATCTTTAAAAATCCAACAGTTTTGTCTTAGTTTTGTCGTTCTGAATCCAACGAGACCACTTCCAAAGTTGTAGCTCCTTTAGTAACCGAGATACAAATTTTCAGTTTCCATATATGTGCACCAAAAACCCAAAGTTTGGAAGTCTATATCTCGGCTTCTAAAAACACTATCTTTAAAAATCCAACAGTTTTGTCTTAGTTTTGTCGTTCTGAATCCAACGAGACCACCCCCAAAGTTGTAGCTCCTTTAGTAACCGAGATACAAAGTTTTAGTTTCCATATATGTGCACCAAAAACCCAAAGTTTGGAAGTCTATATCTCGGCTTCTATAAGCACTATCCTTAAAAATCCAACAGTTTTGTCTTAGTTTTGTCGTTCTGAATCCAACGAGACCACTCCCAAAGTTGTAGCTCCTTTAGTAACCGAGATACAAATTTTCAGTTTCCATTTATGTGCACCAAAAACCCAAAGTTTGGAAGTCTATATCTCGGCTTCTATAAGCACTATCTTTAAAAATCCAACAGTTTTGTCTTAGTTTTGTCGTTCTGAATCCAACGAGACTACTCCCAAAGTTGTAGCTCTTTTAGTAACCGAGATACAAAGTTTTAGTTTCCATATATGTGCACCAAAAACCCACAGTTTGGAAGTCTATATCTCGGCTTCTATAGGCACTATCTTTAAAAATCCAACAGTTTTGTCTTAGTTTTGTCGTTCTGAATCCAACGAGACCACTCCCAAAGTTGTAGCTCCTTTAGTAACCGAGATACAAATTTTCAGTTTCCATATATGTGCACCAAAAACCCAAAGTTTGGAAGTCTATATCTCGGCTTCTGTAAGCACTATCTTTAAAAATCCAACAGTTTTGTCTTACTTTTGTCGTTCTGAATCCAACGAGACCACTCTTAAAGTTGTAGCTCCTTTGGTAACCGAGATACAAATTTTCAGTTTCCATATATGTGCACCAAAAACCCAAAGTTTGGAAGCCTATATCTCGGCTTCTATAAGCACTATCTTTAAAAATCCAACAGTTTTGTCTTAGTTTTGTCGTTCTGAATCCAACGAGACCACCCCCAAAGTTGTAGCTCCTTTAGTAACCGAGATACAAATTTTCAGTTTCCATATATGTGCACCAAAAACCCAAAGTTTGGAAGTCTATATCTCGGCTTCTATAAGCACTATCTTTAAAAATCCAACAGTTTTGTCTTAGTTTTGTCGTTCTGAATCCAACGAGACCACTTCCAAAGTTGTAGCTCCTTTAGTAACCGAGATACAAATTTTCAGTTTCCATATATGTGCACCAAAAACCCAAAGTTTGGAAGTCTATATCTCGGCTTCTATAAACACTATCTTTAAAAATCCAACAGTTTTGTCTTAGTTTTGTCGTTCTGAATCCAACGAGACCACCCCCAAAGTTGTAGCTCCTTTAGTAACCGAGATACAAAGTTTTAGTTTCCATATATGTGCACCAAAAACCCAAAGTTTGGAAGTCTATATCTCGGCTTCTATAAGCACTATCCTTAAAAATCCAACAGTTTTGTCTTAGTTTTGTCGTTCTGAATCCAACGAGACCACTCCCAAAGTTGTAGCTCCTTTAGTAACCGAGATACAAATTTTCAGTTTCCATTTATGTGCACCAAAAACCCAAAGTTTGGAAGTCTATATCTCGGCTTCTATAAGCACTATCTTTAAAAATCCAACAGTTTTGTCTTAGTTTTGTCGTTCTGAATCCAACGAGACTACTCCCAAAGTTGTAGCTCTTTTAGTAACCGAGATACAAAGTTTTAGTTTCCATATATGTGCACCAAAAACCCACAGTTTGGAAGTCTATATCTCGGCTTCTATAGGCACTATCTTTAAAAATCCAACAGTTTTGTCTTAGTTTTGTCGTTCTGAATCCAATGAGACCACTCCCAAAGTTGTAGCTCCTTTAGTAACCGAGATACAAATTTTCAGTTTCCATATATGTGCACCAAAAACCCAAAGTTTGGAAGTCTATATCTCGGCTTCTATAAACACTATCTTTAAAAATTCAACAGTTTTGTCTTAGTTTTGTCGTTCTAAATCCAACGAGACCACTCCCAAAGTTGTAGCTCCTTTAGTAACCGAGATACAAATTTTCAGTTTCCATATATATGCACCAAAAACCCAAAGTTTGGAAGTCTATATCTCGGCTTCTATAAGCACTATCTTTAAAAATCCAACAGTTTTGTCTTAGTTTAGTCGTTCTGAATCCAACGAGACCACTCCCAAAGTTGTAGCTCCTTTAGTAACCGAGATACAAATTTTCAGTTTCCAAATATGTGCACCAAAAACCCAAAGTTTGGAAGTCTATATCTCGGCTTCTATAAGCACTATCTTTAAAAATACAATAGTTTTGTCTTAGTTTAGTCGTTCTGAATCCAACGAGACCACTCCCAAAGTTGTAGCTCCTTTAGTAACCGAGATACAAATTTTCAGTTTCCATATATGTGCACCAAAAACCCAAAGTCTGGAAGTCTATATCTCGGCTTCTATAAGCACTATCTTTAAAAATCCAACAGTTTTGTCTTAGTTTTGTCGTTCTGAATCCAACGAGACCACTCCTAAAAATGTAGCTCCTTTAGTAACCGAGATACAAATTTTCAGTTTCCATATATGTGCACCAAAAACCCAAAGTTTGGAAGTCTATATCTCGGCTTCTATAAGCACTATCTTTAAAAATCCAACAGCTTTGTCTTAGTTTTGTCGTTCTAAATCCAACGAGACCACTCCCAAAGTTGTAGCTCCTTTAGTAACCGAGATACAAATTTTCAGTTTCCATTTATGTGCACCAAAAACCCAAAGTATGGAAGTCTATATCTCGGCTTCTATAAGCACTATCTTTAAAAATCCAACAGTTTTGTCTTAGTTTTGTCGTTCTGAATCAAACGAGATCACTCCCAAAGTTGTAGCTCTTTTAATAACCGAGGATAAAAAATTTTCAGTTTCCATATATGTGCACCAAAAACCCAAAGTTTGGAAGTCTATATCTCGGCTTCTATAAGCACTATCCTTAAAAATCCAACAGTTTTGTCTTAGTTTCGTCGTTCTGAATCCAACGAGACCACTCCCAAAGTTGTAGCATCTTTAGTAACCGAGATACAAATTTTCAGTTTCCATATATGTGCACCAAAAACCCAAAGTTTGGAAGTCTATATCTCGGCTTCTATAAGCACTATCTTAAAAAATCCAACAGTTTTGTCTTAGTTTTGTCGTTCTGAATCCAACGAGACCACTCCCAAAGTTGTAGCTCCTTTAGTAACCGAGATACAAAGTTTTAGTTTCCATATATGTGCACCAAAAACCCAAAGTTTGGAAGTCTATATCTCGGCTTCTATAGGCACTATCTTAAAAAATCCAACAGTTTTGTCTTAGTTTTGTCGTTCTGAATCCAACGAGACCACTCCCAAAGTTGTAGCTCCTTTAGTAACCAAGATACAAATTTTCAGTTTCCATATATGTGCACCAAAAACCCAAAGTTTGGAAGTCTATATCTCGGCTTCTATAAGCACTATCTTAAAAAATTCAACAGTTTTGTCTTAGTTTTGTCGTTCTGAATCCAACGAGACCACTCCCAAAGTTGTAGCTCCTTTAGTAACCGAGATACAAATTTTCAGTTTCCATATATATGCACCAAAAACCCAAAGTTTGGAAGTCTATATCTCGGCTTCTATAAGCACTATCTTTAAAAAACCAACAGTTTTGTCTTAGTTTTGTCGTTTTGAATCCAACGAGACTACTCCCAAAGTTGTAGCTCCTTTAGTAACCGAGATACAAAGTTTTAGTTTCCATATATGTGCACCAAAAACCCAAAGTTTGGAAGTCTATATCTCGGCTTCTATAGGCACTATCTTTAAAAATCCAACAGTTTTGTCTTAGTTTTGTCGTTCTGAATCCAACGAGACCACTCCCAAAGTTGTAGCTCCTTTAGTAACCAAGATACAAATTTTCAGTTTCCATATATGTGCACCAAAAACCCAAAGTTTGGAAGTCTATATCTCGGCTTCTATAAGCACTATCTTAAAAAATTCAACAGTTTTGTCTTAGTTTTGTCGTTCTGAATCCAACGAGACCACTCCCAAAGTTGTAGCTCCTTTAGTAACCGAGATACAAATTTTCAGTTTCCATATATATGCACCAAAAACCCAAAGTTTGAAAGTCTATATCTCGGCTTCTATAAGCACTATCTTTAAAAATCCAACAGTTTTGTCTTAGTTTTGTCGTTCTGAATCCAACGAGACTACTCCCAAAGTTGTAGCTCCTTTAGTAACCGAGATACAAATTTTCAGTTTCCATATATGTGCACCAAAAACCCAAAGTTTGGAAGTCTATATCTCGGCTTCTATAAGCACTATCTTTAAAAATTCAACAGTTTTGTCTTAGTTTTGTCGTTCTGAATCCAACGAGATCACTCCCAAAGTTGTAGCTCCTTTAGTAACCGAGATACAAATTTTCAGTTTCCATATATGTGCACCAAAAACCCAAAGTTTGGAAGTCTATATCTCGGCTTCTATAAGCACTATCTTTAAAAATCAAACAGTTTTGTCTTAGTTTTGTCGTTCTGAATCCAACGAGACCACTCTTAAAGTTGTAGCTCCTTTAGTAACCGAGATACAAATTTTCAGTTTCCATATATGTGCACCAAAAACCCAAAGTCTGGAAGTCTATATCTCGGCTTCTATAAGCACTATCTTTAAAAATCCAACAGTTTTGTCTTAGTTTTGTCGTTTTGAATCCAACGAGACCACTCCCAAAGTTGTAGCTCCTTTAGTAACCGAGATACAAATTTTCAGTTTCCATATATGTGCACCAAAAACCCAAAGTTTGAAAGTCTATATCTCGGCTTCTATAAGCACTATCTTTAAAAATCCAACAGTTTTGTCTTAGTTTTGTCGTTCTGAATTCAACGAGAGCACCCCCAAAGTTGTAGCTCCTTTAGTAACCGAGATACAAAGTTTTAGTTTCCATATATGTGCACCAAAAACCCAAAGTTTGGAAGTCTATATCTCGGCTTCTATAAGCACTATCTTTAAAAATCCAACAGTTTTGTCTTAGTTTTGTCGTTCTGAATCCAACGAGACTACTCCCAAAGTTGTAGCTCTTTTAATAACCGAGATACAAATTTTCAGTTTCCATATATGTGCACCAAAAACCCAAAGTTTGGAAGTCTATATCTCGGCTTCTATAAGCACTATCCTTAAAAATCCAACAGTTTTGTCTTAGTTTTGTCGTTCTGAATCCAACGAGACTACTCCCAAAGTTGTAGCTCTTTTAGTAACCGAGATACAAAGTTTTAGTTTCCATATATGTGCACCAAAAACCCACAGTTTGGAAGTCTATATCTCGGCTTCTATAGGCACTATCTTTAAAAATCCAACAGTTTTGTCTTAGTTTTGTCGTTCTGAATCCAACGAGACCACTCCCAAAGTTGTAGCTCCTTTAGTAACCGAGATACAAATTTTCAGTTTCCATATATGTGCACCAAAAACCCAAAGTTTGGAAGTCTATATCTCGGCTTCTATAAACACTATCTTTAAAAATCCAACAGTTTTGTCTTAGTTTTGTCGTTCTGAATTCAACGAGACCACTCCCAAAGTTGTAGCTCCTTTAGTAACCGAGATACAAATTTTCAGTTTCCATATATGTGCACCAAAAACCCAAAGTTTGGAAGTCTATATCTCGGCTTCTATAAGCACTATCTTTAAAAATTCAACAGTTTTGTCTTAGTTTTGTCGTTCTAAATCCAACGAGACCACTCCCAAAGTTGTAGCTCCTTTAGTAACCGAGATACAAATTTTCAGTTTCCATATATATGCACCAAAAACCCAAAGTTTGGAAGTCTATATCTCGGCTTCTATAAGCACTATCTTTAAAAATCCAACAGTTTTGTCTTAGTTTAGTCGTTCTGAATCCAACGAGACCACTCCCAAAGTTGTAGCTCCTTTAGTAACCGAGATACAAATTTTCAGTTTCCAAATATGTGCACCAAAAACCCAAAGTTTGGAAGTCTATATCTCGGCTTCTATAAGCACTATCTTTAAAAATACAATAGTTTTGTCTTAGTTTAGTCGTTCTGAATCCAACGAGACCACTCCCAAAGTTGTAGCTCCTTTAGTAACCGAGATACAAATTTTCAGTTTCCATATATGTGCACCAAAAACCCAAAGTCTGGAAGTCTATATCTCGGCTTCTATAAGCACTATCTTTAAAAATCCAACAGTTTTGTCTTAGTTTTGTCGTTCTGAATCCAACGAGACCACTCCTAAAAATGTAGCTCCTTTAGTAACCGAGATACAAATTTTCAGTTTCCATATATGTGCACCAAAAACCCAAAGTTTGGAAGTCTATATCTCGGCTTCTATAAGCACTATCTTTAAAAATCCAACAGCTTTGTCTTAGTTTTGTCGTTCTAAATCCAACGAGACCACTCCCAAAGTTGTAGCTCCTTTAGTAACCGAGATACAAATTTTCAGTTTCCATTTATGTGCACCAAAAACCCAAAGTTTGGAAGTCTATATCTCGGCTTCTATAAGCACTATCTTTAAAAATCCAACAGTTTTGTCTTAGTTTTGTCGTTCTGAATCAAACGAGATCACTCCCAAAGTTGTAGCTCTTTTAATAACCGAGATACAAATTTTCAGTTTCCATATATGTGCACCAAAAACCCAAAGTTTGGAAGTCTATATCTCGGCTTCTATAAGCACTATCCTTAAAAATCCAACAGTTTTGTCTTAGTTTCGTCGTTCTGAATCCAACGAGACCACTCCCAAAGTTGTAGCATCTTTAGTAACCGAGATACAAATTTTCAGTTTCCATATATGTGCACCAAAAACCCAAAGTTTGGAAGTCTATATCTCGGCTTCTATAAGCACTATCTTAAAAAATCCAACAGTTTTGTCTTAGTTTTGTCGTTCTGAATCCAACGAGACCACTCCCAAAGTTGTAGCTCCTTTAGTAACCGAGATACAAATTTTCAGTTTCCATATATGTGCACCAAAAACCCAAAGTTTGGAAGTCTATATCTCGGCTTCTATAAGCACTATCTTTAAAAAACCAACAGTTTTGTCTTAGTTTTGTCGTTTTGAATCCAACGAGACTACTCCCAAAGTTGTAGCTCCTTTAGTAACCGAGATACAAAGTTTTAGTTTCCATATATGTGCACCAAAAACCCAAAGTTTGGAAGTCTATATCTCGGCTTCTATAGGCAATATCTTTAAAAATCCAACAGTTTTGTCTTAGTTTTGTCGTTCTGAATCCAACGAGACCACTCCCAAAGTTGTAGCTCCTTTAGTAACCAAGATACAAATTTTCAGTTTCCATATATGTGCACCAAAAACCCAAAGTTTGGAAGTCTATATCTCGGCTTCTATAAGCACTATCTTAAAAAATTCAACAGTTTTGTCTTAGTTTTGTCGTTCTGAATCCAACGAGACCACTCCCAAAGTTGTAGCTCCTTTAGTAACCGAGATACAAATTTTCAGTTTCCATATATATGCACCAAAAACCCAAAGTTTGAAAGTCTATATCTCGGCTTCTATAAGCACTATCTTTAAAAATCCAACAGTTTTGTCTTAGTTTTGTCGTTCTGAATCCAACGAGACTACTCCCAAAGTTGTAGCTCCTTTAGTAACCGAGATACAAATTTTCAGTTTCCATATATGTGCACCAAAAACCCAAAGTTTGGAAGTCTATATCTCGGCTTCTATAAGCACTATCTTTAAAAATCAAACAGTTTTGTCTTAGTTTTGTCGTTCTGAATCCAACGAGACCACTCTTAAAGTTGTAGCTCCTTTAGTAACCGAGATACAAATTTTCAGTTTCCATATATGTGCACCAAAAACCCAAAGTCTGGAAGTCTATATCTCGGCTTCTATAAGCACTATCTTTAAAAATCCAACAGTTTTGTCTTAGTTTTGTCGTTTTGAATCCAACGAGACCACTCCCAAAGTTGTAGATCCTTTAGTAACCGAGATACAAATTTTCAGTTTCCATATATGTGCACCAAAAACCCAAAGTTTGAAAGTCTATATCTCGGCTTCTATAAGCACTATCTTTAAAAATCCAACAGTTTTGTCTTAGTTTTGTCGTTCTGAATTCAACGAGAGCACCCCCAAAGTTGTAGCTCCTTTAGTAACCGAGATACAAAGTTTTAGTTTCCATATATGTGCACCAAAAACCCAAAGTTTGGAAGTCTATATCTCGGCTTCTATAAGCACTATCTTTAAAAATCCAACAGTTTTGTCTTAGCTTTGTCGTTCTGAATCCAACGAGACCACTCCCAAAGTTGTAGCTCTTTTAAAAACCGAGATACAAATTTTCAGTTTCCATATATGTGCACCAAAAACCCAAAGTTTGGAAGTCTATATCTCAGCTTCTATAAGCACTAACCTTAAAAATCCAACAGTTTTGTCTTAGTTTTGTCGTTCTGAATCCAACGAGACCACTCTCAAAGTTGTAGCTCCTTTAGTAACCGAGATACAAAGTTTTAGTTTCCATATATGTGCACCAAAAACCCAAAGTTTGGAAGTCTATATCTCGGCTTCTATAAGCACTATCTTTAAAAATCCAACAGTTTTGTCTTAGTTTTGTCGTTCTGAATCCAACGAGACTACTCCCAAAGTTGTAGCTCTTTTAATAACCGAGATACAAATTTTCAGTTTCCATATATGTGCACCAAAAACCCAAAGTTTGGAAGTCTATATCTCGGCTTCTATAAGCACTATCCTTAAAAATCCAACAGTTTTGTCTTAGTTTTGTCGTTCTGAATCCAACGAGACCACTCCCAAAGTTGTAGCTCCTTTAGTAACCGAGATACAAAGTTTTAGTTTCCATATATGTGCACCAAAAACCCAAAGTTTGGAAGTCTATATCTCGGCTTCTATAAGCACTATCCTTAAAAATCCAACAGTTTTGTCTTAGTTTTGTCGTTCTGAATCCAACGAGACCACTCCCGAAGTTGTAGCTCCTTTAGTAACCGAGATACAAATTTTCAGTTTCCATATATGTGCACCAAAAACCCAAAGTTTGGAAGTCTATATCTCGGCTGCTATAGGCACTATCTTTAAAAATTTAACAGTTTTGTCTTAGTTTTGTCGTTCTGAATCCAACGAGACCACTCCCAAAGTTGTAGCTCTTTTAATAACCGAGATACAAATTTTCAGTTTCCATATATGTGCACCAAAAACCCAAAGTTTGGAAGTCTATATCTCGGCTTCTATAAGCACTATCCTTAAAAATCCAACAGTTTTGTCTTAGTTTTGTCGTTCTGAATCCAACGAGACCACTCTTAAAGTTGTAGCTCCTTTAGTAACCGAGATACAAATTTTCAGTTTCCATATATGTGCACCAAAAACCCAAAGTCTGGAAGTCTATATCTCGGCTTCTATAAGCACTATCTTTAAAAATCCAACAGTTTTGTCTTAGTTTTGTCGTTCTGAATCCAACGAGACCACTCCTAAAAATGTAGCTCCTTTAGTAACCGAGATACAAATTTTCAGTTTCCATATATGTGCACCAAAAACCCAAAGTTTGGAAGTCTATATCTCGGCTTCTATAAGCACTATCTTTAAAAAACCAACAGTTTTGTCTTAGTTTTGTCGTTTTGAATCCAACGAGACTACTCCCAAAGTTGTAGCTCCTTTAGTAACCGAGATACAAAGTTTTAGTTTCCATATATGTGCACCAAAAACCCAAAGTTTGGAAGTCTATATCTCGGCTTCTATAGGCACTATCTTTAAAAATCCAACAGTTTTGTCTTAGTTTTGTCGTTCTGAATCCAACGAGACCACTCCCAAAGTTGTAGCTTCTTTAGTAACCGAGATACAAATTTTCAGTTTCCATATATGTGCACCAAAAACCCAAAGTTTGGAAGTCTATATCTCGGCTTCTATAAGCACTATCTTTAAAAATTCAACAGTTTTGTCTTAGTTTTGTCGTTCTGAATCCAACGAGACCACTCCCAAAGTTGTAGCTCCTTTAGTAACCGAGATACAAATTTTCAGTTTCCATATATATGCACCAAAAACCCAAAGTTTGAAAGTCTATATCTCGGCTTCTATAAACACTATCTTTAAAAATCCAACAGTTTTGTCTTAGTTTTGTCGTTCTGAATCCAACGAGACCACTCCCAAAGTTGTAGCTCCTTTAGTAACCGAGATACAAATTTTCAGTTTCCATATATGTGCACCAAAAACCCAAAGTTTGGAAGTCTATATCTCGGCTTCTATAAGCACTATCTTTAAAAATTCAACAGTTTTGTCTTAGTTTTGTCGTTCTGAATCCAACGAGACCACTCCCAAAGTTGTAGCTCCTTTAGTAACCGAGATACAAATTTTCAGTTTCCATATATGTGCACCAAAAACCCAAAGTTTGGAAGTCTATATCTCGGCTTCTATAAGCACTATCTTTAAAAATCAAACAGTTTTGTCTTAGTTTTGTCGTTTTGAATCCAACGAGACCACTCCCAAAGTTGTAGCTCCTTTAGTAACCGAGATACAAATTTTCAGTTTCCATATATGTGCACCAAAAACCCAAAGTTTGGAAGTCTATATCTCGGCTTCTATAAGCACTATCTTTAAAAATCCAACAGTTTTGTCTTAGTTTTGTCGTTCTGAATTCAACGAGAGCACCCCCAAAGTTGTAGCTCCTTTAGTAACCGAGATACAAAGTTTTAGTTTCCATATATGTGCACCAAAAACCCAAAGTTTGGAAGTCTATATCTCGGCTTCTATAAGCACTATCTTTAAAAATCCAACAGTTTTGTCTTAGTTTTGTCGTTCTGAATCCAACGAGACCACTCCCAAAGTTGTAGCTCTTTTAAAAACCGAGATACAAATTTTCAGTTTTCATATATGTGCACCAAAAACCCAAAGTTTGGAAGTCTATATCTCGGCTTCTATAAGCACTAACCTTAAAAATCCAACAGTTTTGTCTTAGTTTTGTCGTTCTGAATCCAACGAGACCACTCTCAAAGTTGTAGCTCCTTTAGTAACCGAGATACAAAGTTTTAGTTTCCATATATGTGCACCAAAAACCCAAAGTTTCGAAGTCTATATCTCGGCTTCTATAAGCACTATCTTTAAAAATCCAACAGTTTTGTCTTAGTTTTGTCGTTCTGAATCCAACGAGACTACTCCCAAAGTTGTAGCTCTTTTAGTAACCGAGATACAAATTTTCAGTTTCCATATATGTGCACCAAAAACCCAAAGTTTGGAAGTCTATATCTCGGCTTCTATAAGCACTATCCTTAAAAATCCAACAGTTTTGTCTTAGTTTTGTCGTTCTGAATCCAACGAGACCACTCCCAAAGTTGTAGCTCCTTTAGTAACCGAGATACAAAGTTTTAGTTTCCATATATGTGCACCAAAAACCCAATGTTTGGAAGTCTATATCTCGGCTTCTATAAGCACTATCCTTAAAAATCCAACAGTTTTGTCTTAGTTTTGTCGTTCTGAATCCAACGAGACTACTCTTAAAGTTGTAGCTCCTTTAGTAACCGAGATACAAATTTTCAGTTTCCATATATGTGCACCAAAAACCCAAAGTTTGGAAGTCTATATCTCGGCTTCTATAGGCACTATCTTTAAAAATTTAACAGTTTTGTCTTAGTTTTGTCGTTCTGAATCCAACGAGACCACTCCCAAAGTTGTAGCTCTTTTAATAACCGAGATACAAATTTTCAGTTTCCATATATGTGCACCAAAAACCCAAAGTTTGGAAGTCTATATCTCGGCTTCTATAAGCACTATCCTTAAAAATCCAACAGTTTTGTCTTAGTTTTGTCGTTCTGAATCCAACGAGACTACTCCCAAAGTTGTAGCTCCTTTAGTAACCGAGATACAAAGTTTTAGTTTCCATATATGTGCACCAAAAACCCAAAGTTTGGAAGTCTATATCTCGGCTTCTATAAGCACTATCTTAAAAAATCCAACAGTTTTGTCTTAGTTTTGTCGTTCTGAATCCAACGAGACCACTCCCAAAGTTGTAGCTCTTTTAATAACCGAGATACAAATTTTCAGTTTCCATATATGTGCACCAAAAACCCAAAGTTTGGAAGTCTATATCTCGGCTTCTATAAGCACTATCCTTAAAAATCCAACAGTTTTGTCTTAGTTTTGTCGTTCTGAATCCAACGAGACTACTCCCAAAGTTGTAGCTCCTTTAGTAACCGAGATACAAAGTTTTAGTTTCCATATATGTGCACCAAAAACCCAAAGTTTGGAAGTCTATATCTCGGCTTCTATAGGCACTATCTTTAAAAATCCAACAGTTTTGTCTTAGTTTTGTCGTTCTGAATCCAACGAGACCACTCTAAAAGTTGTAGCTCCTTTAGTAACCGAGATACAAATTTTCAGTTTCCATATATGTGCACCAAAAACCCAAAGTTTGGAAGTCTATATCTCGGCTTCTATAAGCACTATCCTTAAAAATCCAACAGTTTTGTCTTAGTTTTGTCGTTCTGAATCCAACGAGACTACTTCCAAAGTTGTAGCTCCTTTAGTAACCGAGATACAAAGTTTTAGTTTCCATATATGTGCACCAAAAACCCAAAGTTTGGAAGTCTATATCTCGGCTTCTATAAGCACTATCCTTAAAAATCCAACAGTTTTGTCTTAGTTTTGTCGTTCTGAATCCAACGAGACCACTCCCAAAGTTGTAGCTCCTTTAGTAACCGAGATACAAAGTTTTAGTTTCCATATATGTGCACCAAAAACCCAATGTTTGGAAGTCTATATCTCGGCTTCTATAAGCACTATCCTTAAAAATCCAACAGTTTTGTCTTAGTTTTGTCGTTCTGAATCCAACGAGACTACTCTTAAAGTTGTAGCTCCTTTAGTAACCGAGATACAAATTTTCAGTTTCCATATATGTGCACCAAAAACCCAAAGTTTGGAAGTCTATATCTCGGCTTCTATAGGCACTATCTTTAAAAATTTAACAGTTTTGTCTTAGTTTTGTCGTTCTGAATCCAACGAGACCACTCCCAAAGTTGTAGCTCTTTTAATAACCGAGATACAAATTTTCAGTTTCCATATATGTGCACCAAAAACCCAAAGTTTGGAAGTCTATATCTCGGCTTCTATAAGCACTATCCTTAAAAATCCAACAGTTTTGTCTTAGTTTTGTCGTTCTGAATCCAACGAGACTACTCCCAAAGTTGTAGCTCCTTTAGTAACCGAGATACAAAGTTTTAGTTTCCATATATGTGCACCAAAAACCCAAAGTTTGGAAGTCTATATCTCGGCTTCTATAAGCACTATCTTAAAAAATCCAACAGTTTTGTCTTAGTTTTGTCGTTCTGAATCCAACGAGACCACTCCCAAAGTTGTAGCTCTTTTAATAACCGAGATACAAATTTTCAGTTTCCATATATGTGCACCAAAAACCCAAAGTTTGGAAGTCTATATCTCGGCTTCTATAAGCACTATCCTTAAAAATCCAACAGTTTTGTCTTAGTTTTGTCGTTCTGAATCCAACGAGACTACTCCCAAAGTTGTAGCTCCTTTAGTAACCGAGATACAAAGTTTTAGTTTCCATATATGTGCACCAAAAACCCAAAGTTTGGAAGTCTATATCTCGGCTTCTATAGGCACTATCTTTAAAAATCCAACAGTTTTGTCTTAGTTTTGTCGTTCTGAATCCAACGAGACCACTCTAAAAGTTGTAGCTCCTTTAGTAACCGAGATACAAATTTTCAGTTTCCATATATGTGCACCAAAAACCCAAAGTTTGGAAGTCTATATCTCGGCTTCTATAAGCACTATCCTTAAAAATCCAACAGTTTTGTCTTAGTTTTGTCGTTCTGAATCCAACGAGACTACTTCCAAAGTTGTAGCTCCTTTAGTAACCGAGATACAAAGTTTTAGTTTCCATATATGTGCACCAAAAACCCAAAGTTTGGAAGTCTATATCTCGGCTTCTATAAGCACTATCCTTAAAAATCCAACAGTTTTGTCTTAGTTTTGTCGTTCTGAATCCAACGAGACCACTCCCAAAGTTGTAGCTCCTTTAGTAACCGAGATACAAAGTTTTAGTTTCCATATATGTGCACCAAAAACCCAATGTTTGGAAGTCTATATCTCGGCTTCTATAAGCACTATCCTTAAAAATCCAACAGTTTTGTCTTAGTTTTGTCGTTCTGAATCCAACGAGACTACTCTTAAAGTTGTAGCTCCTTTAGTAACCGAGATACAAATTTTCAGTTTCCATATATGTGCACCAAAAACCCAAAGTTTGGAAGTCTATATCTCGGCTTCTATAGGCACTATCTTTAAAAATTTAACAGTTTTGTCTTAGTTTTGTCGTTCTGAATCCAACGAGACCACTCTTAAAGTTGTAGCTTCTTTAGTAACCGAGATACAAATTTTCAGTTTCCATATATGTGCACCAAAAACCCAAAGTCTGGAAGTCTATATCTCGGCTTCTATAAGCACTATCTTTAAAAATCCAACAGTTTTGTCTTAGTTTTGTCGTTCTGAATCCAACGAGACCACTCTAAAAGTTGTAGCTCCTTTAGTAACCGAGATACAAATTTTCAGTTTCCATATATGTGCACCAAAAACCCAAAGTTTGGAAGTCTATATCTCGGCTTCTATAAGCACTATCCTTAAAAATCCAACAGTTTTGTCTTAGTTTTGTCGTTCTGAATCCAACGAGACCACTCTAAAAGTTGTAGCTCCTTTAGTAACCGAGATACAAATTTTCAGTTTCCATATATGTGCACCAAAAACCCAAAGTTTGGAAGTCTATATCTCGGCTTCTATAAGCACTATCCTTAAAAATCCAACAGTTTTGTCTTAGTTTTGTCGTTCTGAATCCAACGAGACTACTTCCAAAGTTGTAGCTCCTTTAGTAACCGAGATACAAAGTTTTAGTTTCCATATATGTGCACCAAAAACCCAAAGTTTGGAAGTCTATATCTCGGCTTCTATAAGCACTATCTTAAAAAATCCAACAGTTTTGTCTTAGTTTTGTCGTTCTGAATCCAACGAGACCACTCCCAAAGTTGTAGCTCCTTTAGTAACCGAGATACAAATTTTCAGTTTCCATATATGTGCACCAAAAACCCAAAGTTTGGAAGTCTATATCTCGGCTTCTATAGGCACTATCTTTAAAAATTTAACAGTTTTGTCTTAGTTTTGTCGTTCTGAATCCAACGAGACTACTTCCAAAGTTGTAGCTCCTTTAGTAACCGAGATACAAAGTTTTAGTTTCCATATATGTGCACCAAAAACCCAAAGTTTGGAAGTCTATATCTCGGCTTCTATAAGCACTATCCTTAAAAATCCAACAGTTTTGTCTTAGTTTTGTCGTTCTGAATCCAACGAGACCACTCCCAAAGTTGTAGCTCCTTTAGTAACCGAGATACAAAGTTTTAGTTTCCATATATGTGCACCAAAAACCCAATGTTTGGAAGTCTATATCTCGGCTTCTATAAGCACTATCCTTAAAAATCCAACAGTTTTGTCTTAGTTTTGTCGTTCTGAATCCAACGAGACTACTCTTAAAGTTGTAGCTCCTTTAGTAACCGAGATACAAATTTTCAGTTTCCATATATGTGCACCAAAAACCCAAAGTTTGGAAGTCTATATCTCGGCTTCTATAGGCACTATCTTTAAAAATTTAACAGTTTTGTCTTAGTTTTGTCGTTCTGAATCCAACGAGACCACTCCCAAAGTTGTAGCTCTTTTAATAACCGAGATACAAATTTTCAGTTTCCATATATGTGCACCAAAAACCCAAAGTTTGGAAGTCTATATCTCGGCTTCTATAAGCACTATCCTTAAAAATCCAACAGTTTTGTCTTAGTTTTGTCGTTCTGAATCCAACGAGACTACTCCCAAAGTTGTAGCTCCTTTAGTAACCGAGATACAAAGTTTTAGTTTCCATATATGTGCACCAAAAACCCAAAGTTTGGAAGTCTATATCTCGGCTTCTATAAGCACTATCTTAAAAAATCCAACAGTTTTGTCTTAGTTTTGTCGTTCTGAATCCAACGAGACCACTCCCAAAGTTGTAGCTCTTTTAATAACCGAGATACAAATTTTCAGTTTCCATATATGTGCACCAAAAACCCAAAGTTTGGAAGTCTATATCTCGGCTTCTATAAGCACTATCCTTAAAAATCCAACAGTTTTGTCTTAGTTTTGTCGTTCTGAATCCAACTAGACTACTCCCAAAGTTGTAGCTCCTTTAGTAACCGAGATACAAAGTTTTAGTTTCCATATATGTGCACCAAAAACCCAAAGTTTGGAAGTCTATATCTCGGCTTCTATAGGCACTATCTTTAAAAATCCAACAGTTTTGTCTTAGTTTTGTCGTTCTGAATCCAACGAGACCACTCTAAAAGTTGTAGCTCCTTTAGTAACCGAGATACAAATTTTCAGTTTCCATATATGTGCACCAAAAACCCAAAGTTTGGAAGTCTATATCTCGGCTTCTATAAGCACTATCCTTAAAAATCCAACAGTTTTGTCTTAGTTTTGTCGTTCTGAATCCAACGAGACTACTTCCAAAGTTGTAGCTCCTTTAGTAACCGAGATACAAAGTTTTAGTTTCCATATATGTGCACCAAAAACCCAAAGTTTGGAAGTCTATATCTCGGCTTCTATAAGCACTATCTTAAAAAATCCAACAGTTTTGTCTTAGTTTTGTCGTTCTGAATCCAACGAGACCACTCCCAAAGTTGTAGCTCCTTTAGTAACCGAGATACAAATTTTCAGTTTCCATATATGTGCACCAAAAACCCAAAGTTTGGAAGTCTATATCTCGGCTTCTATAGGCACTATCTTTAAAAATTTAACAGTTTTGTCTTAGTTTTGTCGTTCTGAATCCAACGAGACCACTCCCAAAGTTGTAGCTCTTTTAATAACCGAGATACAAATTTTCAGTTTCCATATATGTGCACCAAAAACCCAAAGTTTGGAAGTCTATATCTCGGCTTCTATAAGCACTATCCTTAAAAATCCAACAGTTTTGTCTTAGTTTTGTCGTTCTGAATCCAACGAGACCACTCTTAAAGTTGTAGCTTCTTTAGTAACCGAGATACAAATTTTCAGTTTCCATATATGTGCACCAAAAACCCAAAGTCTGGAAGTCTATATCTCGGCTTCTATAAGCACTATCTTTAAAAATCCAACAGTTTTGTCTTAGTTTTGTCGTTCTGAATCCAACGAGACCACTCCTAAAAATGTAGCTCCTTTAGTAACCGAGATACAAATTTTCAGTTTCCATATATGTGCACCAAAAACCCAAAGTTTGGAAGTCTATATCTCGGCTTCTATAAGCACTATCTTTAAAAATCCAACAGCTTTGTCTTAGTTTTGTCGTTCTAAATCCAACGAGACCACTCCCAAAGTTGTAGCTCCTTTAGTAACCGAGATACAAATTTTCAGTTTCCATTTATGTGCACCAAAAACCCAAAGTTTGGAAGTCTATATCTCGGCTTCTATAAGCACTATCTTTAAAAATTCAACAGTTTTGTCTTAGTTTTGTCGTTCTGAATCCAACGAGACCACTCCCAAAGTTGTAGCTCCTTTAGTAACCGAGATACAAATTTTCAGTTTCCATATATGTGCACCAAAAACCCAAAGTTTGGAAGTCTATATCTCGGCTTCTATAAGCACTATCTTTAAAAATCAAACAGTTTTGTCTTAGTTTCGTCGTTCTGAATCCAACGAGACCACTCCCAAAGTTGTAGCATCTTTAGTAACCGAGATACAAATTTTCAGTTT
The DNA here is from genome assembly GCF_022605725.1 of Anthonomus grandis grandis. Taxonomy (NCBI): domain Eukaryota; kingdom Metazoa; phylum Arthropoda; class Insecta; order Coleoptera; family Curculionidae; genus Anthonomus; species Anthonomus grandis. The sequence continues at coordinate 112,458 of NW_026088482.1, forward strand.
CCATATATGTGCACCAAAAACCCAAAGTCTGGAAGTCTATATCTCGGCTTCTATAAGCACTATCTTTAAAAATCCAACAGTTTTGTCTTAGTTTTGTCGTTTTGAATCCAACGAGACTACTCCCAAAGTTGTAGCTCCTTTAGTAACCGAGATACAAATTTTCAGTTTCCATATATGTGCACCAAAAACCCAAAGTTTGGAAGTCTATATCTCGGCTTCTATAAGCACTATCTTTAAAAATCCAACAGTTTTGTCTTAGTTTTGTCGTTCTGAATTCAACGAGAGCACCCTTAAAGTTGTAGCTCCTTTAGTAACCGAGATACAAAGTTTTAGTTTCCATATATGTGCACCAAAAACCCAAAGTTTGGAAGTCTATATCTCGGCTTCTATAAGCACTATCTTTAAAAATCCAACAGTTTTGTCTTAGTTTTGTCGTTCTGAATCCAACGAGACCACTCCCAAAGTTGTAGCTCTTTTAAAAACCGAGATACAAATTTTCAGTTTCCATATATGTGCACCAAAAACCCAAAGTTTGGAAGTCTATATCTCGGCTTCTATAAGCACTAACCTTAAAAATCCAACAGTTTTGTCTTAGTTTTGTCGTTCTGAATCCAACGAGACCACTCTCAGAGTTGTAGCTCCTTTAGTAACCGAGATACAAAGTTTTAGTTTCCATATATGTGCACCAAAAACCCAAAGTTTGGAAGTCTATATCTCGGCTTCTATAAGCACTATCTTTAAAAATCCAACAGTTTTGTCTTAGTTTTGTCGTTCTGAATCCAACGAGACTACTCCCAAAGTTGTAGCTCTTTTAATAACCGAGATACAAATTTTCAGTTTCCATATATGTGCACCAAAAACCCAAAGTTTGGAAGTCTATATCTCGGCTTCTATAAGCACTATCCTTAAAAATCCAACAGTTTTGTCTTAGTTTTGTCGTTCTGAATCCAACGAGACCGCTCCCAAAGTTGTAGCTCCTTTAGTAACCGAGATACAAATTTTCAGTTTCCATATATGTGCACCAAAAACCCAAAGTTTGGAAGTCTATATCTCGGCTTCTATAAGCACTATCCTTAAAAATCCAACAGCTTTGTCTTAGTTTTGTCGTTCTAAATCCAACGAGACCACTCCCAAAGTTGTAGCTCCTTTAGTAACCGAGATACAAATTTTCAGTTTCCATTTATGTGCACCAAAAACCCAAAGTTTGGAAGTCTATATCTCGGCTTCTATAAGCACTATCTTTAAAAATCCAACAGTTTTGTCTTAGTTTTGTCGTTCTGAATCCAACGAGATCACTCCCAAAGTTGTAGCTCTTTTAATAACCGAGATACAAATTTTCAGTTTCCATATATGTGCACCAAAAACCCAAAGTTTGGAAGTCTATATCTCGGCTTCTATAAGCACTATCTTTAAAAATCCAACAGTTTTGTCTTAGTTTTGTCGTTCTGAATCCAACGAGATCACTCCCAAAGTTGTAGCTCTTTTAATAACCGAGATACAAATTTTCAGTTTCCATATATGTGCACCAAAAACCCAAAGTTTGGAAGTCTATATCTCGGCTTCTATAGGCACTATCTTTAAAAATCCAACAGTTTTGTCTTAGTTTTGTCGTTCTGAATCTAACGAGACCACTCTAAAAGTTGTAGCTCCTTTAGTAACCGAGATACAAATTTTCAGTTTCCATTTATGTGCACCAAAAACCCAAAGTTTGGAAGTCTATATCTCGGCTTCTATAAGCACTATCTTAAAAAATCCAACAGTTTTGTCGTTCTGAATCCAACGAGACCACTCCCAAAGTTGTAGTTCCTTTAGTAACCGAGATACAAATTTTCAGTTTCCATATATGTGCACCAAAAACCCAAAGTTTGGAAGTCTATATCTCGGCTTCTATAAGCACTATCTTTAAAAAACCAACAGTTTGGTCTTAGTTTTGTCGTTTTGAATCCAACGAGACTACTCCCAAAGTTGTAGCTCCTTTAGTAACCGAGATACAAAGTTTTAGTTTCCATATATGTGCACCAAAAACCCAAAGTTTGGAAGTCTATATCTCGGCTTCTATAGGCACTATCTTTAAAAATCCAACAGTTTTGTCTTAGTTTTGTCGTTCTGAATCCAACGAGACCACTCCCAAAGTTGTAGCTCCTTTAGTAACCGAGATACAAATTTTCAGTTTCCATATATGTGCACCAAAAACCCAGAGTTTGGAAGTCTATATCTCGGCTTCTATAAGCACTATCTTTAAAAATTCAACAGTTTTGTCTTAGTTTTGTCGTTCTGAATCCAACGAGACCACTCCCAAAGTTGTAGCTCCTTTAGTAACCGAGATACAAATTTTCAGTTTCCATATATATGCACCAAAAACCCAAAGTTTGAAAGTCTATATCTCGGCTTCTATAAACACTATCTTTAAAAATCCAACAGTTTTGTCTTAGTTTTGTCGTTCTGAATCCAACGAGACCACTCCCAAAGTTGTAGCTCCTTTAGTAACCGAGATACAAATTTTCAGTTTCCATATATGTGCACCAAAAACCCAAAGTTTGGAAGTCTATATCTCGGCTTCTATAAGCACTATCTTTAAAAATTCAACAGTTTTGTCTTAGTTTTGTCGTTCTGAATCCAACGAGAACACTCCCAAAGTTGTAGCTCCTTTAGTAACCGAGATACAAATTTTCAGTTTCCATATATGTGCACCAAAAACCCAAAGTTTGGAAGTCTATATCTCGGCTTCTATAAGCACTATCTTTAAAAATCAAACAGTTTTGTCTTAGTTTCGTCGTTCTGAATCCAACGAGACCACTCCCAAAGTTGTAGCATCTTTAGTAACCGAGATACAAATTTTCAGTTTCCATATATGTGCACCAAAAACCCAAAGTCTGGAAGTCTATATCTCGGCTTCTATAAGCACTATCTTTAAAAATCCAACAGTTTTGTCTTAGTTTTGTCGTTTTGAATCCAACGAGACCACTCCCAAAGTTGTAGCTCCTTTAGTAACCGAGATACAAATTTTCAGTTTCCATATATGTGCACCAAAAACCCAAAGTTTGGAAGTCTATATCTCGGCTTCTATAAGCACTATCTTTAAAAATCCAACAGTTTTGTCTTAGTTTTGTCGTTCTGAATTCAACGAGAGCACCCTTAAAGTTGTAGCTCCTTTAGTAACCGAGATACAAAGTTTTAGTTTCCATATATGTGCACCAAAAACCCAAAGTTTGGAAGTCTATATCTCGGCTTCTATAAGCACTATCTTTAAAAATCCAACAGTTTTGTCTTAGTTTTGTCGTTCTGAATCCAACGAGACCACTCCCAAAGTTGTAGCTCTTTTAAAAACCGAGATACAAATTTTCAGTTTCCATATATGTGCACCAAAAACCCAAAGTTTGGAAGTCTATATCTCGGCTTCTATAAGCACTAACCTTAAAAATCCAACAGTTTTGTCTTAGTTTTGTCGTTCTGAATCCAACGAGACCACTCTCAGAGTTGTAGCTCCTTTAGTAACCGAGATACAAAGTTTTAGTTTCCATATACACATCCGTGAGAGTCAAAGTTTGGAAGTCTATATCTCGGCTTCTATAAGCACTATCTTTAAAAATCCAACAGTTTTGTCTTAGTTTTGTCGTTCTGAATCCAACGAGACTACTCCCAAAGTTGTAGCTCTTTTAATAACCGAGATACAAATTTTCAGTTTCCATATATGTGCACCAAAAACCCAAAGTTTGGAAGTCTATATCTCGGCTTCTATAAGCACTATCCTTAAAAATCCAACAGTTTTGTCTTAGTTTTGTCGTTCTGAATCCAACGAGACCACTCCCAAAGTTGTAGCTCCTTTAGTAACCGAGATACAAAGTTTTAGTTTCCATATATGTGCACCAAAAACCCAAAGTTTGGAAGTCTATATCTCGGCTTCTATAGGCACTATCTTTAAAAATCCAACAGTTTTGTCTTAGTTTTGTCGTTCTGAATCCAACGAGACCACTCTAAAAGTTGTAGCTCCTTTAGTAACCGAGATACAAACTTTCAGTTTCCATATATGTGCACCAAAAACCCAAAGTTTGGAAGTCTATATCTCGGCTTCTATAAGCACTATCCTTAAAAATCCAACAGCTTTGTCTTAGTTTTGTCGTTCTAAATCCAACGAGACCACTCCCAAAGTTGTAGCTCCTTTAGTAACCGAGATACAAATTTTCAGTTTCCATTTATGTGCACCAAAAACCCAAAGTTTGGAAGTCTATATCTCGGCTTCTATAAGCACTATCTTTAAAAATCCAACAGTTTTGTCTTAGTTTTGTCGTTCTGAATCCAACGAGATCACTCCCAAAGTTGTAGCTCTTTTAATAACCGAGATACAAATTTTCAGTTTCCATATATGTGCACCAAAAACCCAAAGTTTGGAAGTCTATATCTCGGCTTCTATAAGCACTATCTTTAAAAATCCAACAGTTTTGTCTTAGTTTTGTCGTTCTGAATCCAACGAGATCACTCCCAAAGTTGTAGCTCTTTTAATAACCGAGATACAAATTTTCAGTTTCCATATATGTGCACCAAAAACCCAAAGTTTGGAAGTCTATATCTCGGCTTCTATAGGCACTATCTTTAAAAATCCAACAGTTTTGTCTTAGTTTTGTCGTTCTGAATCCAACGAGACCACTCTAAAAGTTGTAGCTCCTTTAGTAACCGAGATACAAATTTTCAGTTTCCATTTATGTGCACCAAAAACCCAAAGTTTGGAAGTCTATATCTCGGCTTCTATAAGCACTATCTTAAAAAATCCAACAGTTTTGTCGTTCTGAATCCAACGAGACCACTCCCAAAGTTGTAGCTCCTTTAGTAACCGAGATACAAATTTTCAGTTTCCATATATGTGCACCAAAAACCCAAAGTTTGGAAGTCTATATCTCGGCTTCTATAAGCACTATCTTTAAAAAACCAACAGTTTGGTCTTAGTTTTGTCGTTTTGAATCCAACGAGACTACTCCCAAAGTTGTAGCTCCTTTAGTAACCGAGATACAAAGTTTTAGTTTCCATATATGTGCACCAAAAACCCAAAGTTTGGAAGTCTATATCTCGGCTTCTATAGGCACTATCTTTAAAAATCCAACAGTTTTGTCTTAGTTTTGTCGTTCTGAATCCAACGAGACCACTCCCAAAGTTGTAGCTCCTTTAGTAACCGAGATACAAATTTTCAGTTTCCATATATGTGCACCAAAAACCCAGAGTTTGGAAGTCTATATCTCGGCTTCTATAAGCACTATCTTTAAAAATTCAACAGTTTTGTCTTAGTTTTGTCGTTCTGAATCCAACGAGACCACTCCCAAAGTTGTAGCTCCTTTAGTAACCGAGATACAAATTTTCAGTTTCCATATATATGCACCAAAAACCCAAAGTTTGAAAGTCTATATCTCGGCTTCTATAAACACTATCTTTAAAAATCCAACAGTTTTGTCTTAGTTTTGTCGTTCTGAATCCAACGAGACCACTCCCAAAGTTGTAGCTCCTTTAGTAACCGAGATACAAATTTTCAGTTTCCATATATGTGCACCAAAAACCCAAAGTTTGGAAGTCTATATCTCGGCTTCTATAAGCACTATCTTTAAAAATTCAACAGTTTTGTCTTAGTTTTGTCGTTCTGAATCCAACGAGAACACTCCCAAAGTTGTAGCTCCTTTAGTAACCGAGATACAAATTTTCAGTTTCCATATATGTGCACCAAAAACCCAAAGTTTGGAAGTCTATATCTCGGCTTCTATAAGCACTATCTTTAAAAATCAAACAGTTTTGTCTTAGTTTCGTCGTTCTGAATCCAACGAGACCACTCCCAAAGTTGTAGCATCTTTAGTAACCGAGATACAAATTTTCAGTTTCCATATATGTGCACCAAAAACCCAAAGTCTGGAAGTCTATATCTCGGCTTCTATAAGCACTATCTTTAAAAATCCAACAGTTTTGTCTTAGTTTTGTCGTTTTGAATCCAACGAGACCACTCCCAAAGTTGTAGCTCCTTTAGTAACCGAGATACAAATTTTCAGTTTCCATATATGTGCACCAAAAACCCAAAGTTTGGAAGTCTATATCTCGGCTTCTATAAGCACTATCTTTAAAAATCCAACAGTTTTGTCTTAGTTTTGTCGTTCTGAATTCAACGAGAGCACCCCCAAAGTTGTAGCTCCTTTAGTAACCGAGATACAAAGTTTTAGTTTCCATATATGTGCACCAAAAACCCAAAGTTTGGAAGTCTATATCTCGGCTTCTATAAGCACTATCTTTAAAAATCCAACAGTTTTGTCTTAGTTTTGTCGTTCTGAATCCAACGAGACCACTCCCAAAGTTGTAGCTCTTTTAAAAACCGAGATACAAATTTTCAGTTTCCATATATGTGCACCAAAAACCCAAAGTTTGGAAGTCTATATCTCGGCTTCTATAAGCACTATCTTTAAAAATCCAACAGTTTTGTCTTAGTTTTGTCGTTCTGAATTCAACGAGAGCACCCCCAAAGTTGTAGCTCCTTTAGTAACCGAGATACAAAGTTTTAGTTTCCATATATGTGCACCAAAAACCCAAAGTCTGGAAGTCTATATCTCGGCTTCTATAAGCACTATCTTTAAAAATCCAACAGTTTTGTCTTAGTTTTGTCGTTTTGAATCCAACGAGACCACTCCCAAAGTTGTAGCTCCTTTAGTAACCGAGATACAAATTTTCAGTTTCCATATATGTGCACCAAAAACCCAAAGTTTGGAAGTCTATATCTCGGCTTCTGTAAGCACTATCTTTAAAAATCCAACAGTTTTGTCTTAGTTTTGTCGTTCTGAATCCAACGAGACCACTCCCAAAGTTGTAGCTCCTTTAGTAACCGAGATACAAATTTTCAGTTTCCATATATGTGCACCAAAAACCCAAAGTTTGGAAGTCTATATCTCGGCTTCTATAAGCACTATCTTTAAAAATCAAACAGTTTTGTCTTAGTTTCGTCGTTCTGAATCCAACGAGACCACTCCCAAAGTTGTAGCATCTTTAGTAACCGAGATACAAATTTTCAGTTTCCATATATGTGCACCAAAAACCCAAAGTCTGGAAGTCTATATCTCGGCTTCTATAAGCACTATCTTTAAAAATCCAACAGTTTTGTCTTAGTTTTGTCGTTTTGAATCCAACGAGACCACTCCCAAAGTTGTAGCTCCTTTAGTAACCGAGATACAAATTTTCAGTTTCCATATATGTGCACCAAAAACCCAAAGTTTGGAAGTCTATATCTCGGCTTCTATAAGCACTATCTTTAAAAATCCAACAGTTTTGTCTTAGTTTTGTCGTTCTGAATTCAACGAGAGCACCCTTAAAGTTGTAGCTCCTTTAGTAACCGAGATACAAAGTTTTAGTTTCCATATATGTGCACCAAAAACCCAAAGTTTGGAAGTCTATATCTCGGCTTCTATAAGCACTATCTTTAAAAATCCAACAGTTTTGTCTTAGTTTTGTCGTTCTGAATCCAACGAGACCACTCCCAAAGTTGTAGCTCTTTTAAAAACCGAGATACAAATTTTCAGTTTCCATATATGTGCACCAAAAACCCAAAGTTTGGAAGTCTATATCTCGGCTTCTATAAGCACTAACCTTAAAAATCCAACAGTTTTGTCTTAGTTTTGTCGTTCTGAATCCAACGAGACCACTCTCAGAGTTGTAGCTCCTTTAGTAACCGAGATACAAAGTTTTAGTTTCCATATATGTGCACCAAAAACCCAAAGTTTGGAAGTCTATATCTCGGCTTCTATAAGCACTATCTTTAAAAATCCAACAGTTTTGTCTTAGTTTTGTCGTTCTGAATCCAACGAGACTACTCCCAAAGTTGTAGCTCTTTTAATAACCGAGATACAAATTTTCAGTTTCCATATATGTGCACCAAAAACCCAAAGTTTGGAAGTCTATATCTCGGCTTCTATAAGCACTATCCTTAAAAATCCAACAGTTTTGTCTTAGTTTTGTCGTTCTGAATCCAACGAGACCACTCCCAAAGTTGTAGCTCCTTTAGTAACCGAGATACAAAGTTTTAGTTTCCATATATGTGCACCAAAAACCCAAAGTTTGGAAGTCTATATCTCGGCTTCTATAGGCACTATCTTTAAAAATCCAACAGTTTTGTCTTAGTTTTGTCGTTCTGAATCCAACGAGACCACTCTAAAAGTTGTAGCTCCTTTAGTAACCGAGATACAAACTTTCAGTTTCCATATATGTGCACCAAAAACCCAAAGTTTGGAAGTCTATATCTCGGCTTCTATAAGCACTATCCTTAAAAATCCAACAGCTTTGTCTTAGTTTTGTCGTTCTAAATCCAACGAGACCACTCCCAAAGTTGTAGCTCCTTTAGTAACCGAGATACAAATTTTCAGTTTCCATTTATGTGCACCAAAAACCCAAAGTTTGGAAGTCTATATCTCGGCTTCTATAAGCACTATCTTTAAAAATCCAACAGTTTTGTCTTAGTTTTGTCGTTCTGAATCCAACGAGATCACTCCCAAAGTTGTAGCTCTTTTAATAACCGAGATACAAATTTTCAGTTTCCATATATGTGCACCAAAAACCCAAAGTTTGGAAGTCTATATCTCGGCTTCTATAAGCACTATCTTTAAAAATCCAACAGTTTTGTCTTAGTTTTGTCGTTCTGAATCCAACGAGATCACTCCCAAAGTTGTAGCTCTTTTAATAACCGAGATACAAATTTTCAGTTTCCATATATGTGCACCAAAAACCCAAAGTTTGGAAGTCTATATCTCGGCTTCTATAGGCACTATCTTTAAAAATCCAACAGTTTTGTCTTAGTTTTGTCGTTCTGAATCCAACGAGACCACTCTAAAAGTTGTAGCTCCTTTAGTAACCGAGATACAAATTTTCAGTTTCCATTTATGTGCACCAAAAACCCAAAGTTTGGAAGTCTATATCTCGGCTTCTATAAGCACTATCTTAAAAAATCCAACAGTTTTGTCGTTCTGAATCCAACGAGACCACTCCCAAAGTTGTAGCTCCTTTAGTAACCGAGATACAAATTTTCAGTTTCCATATATGTGCACCAAAAACCCAAAGTTTGGAAGTCTATATCTCGGCTTCTATAAGCACTATCTTTAAAAAACCAACAGTTTGGTCTTAGTTTTGTCGTTTTGAATCCAACGAGACTACTCCCAAAGTTGTAGCTCCTTTAGTAACCGAGATACAAAGTTTTAGTTTCCATATATGTGCACCAAAAACCCAAAGTTTGGAAGTCTATATCTCGGCTTCTATAGGCACTATCTTTAAAAATCCAACAGTTTTGTCTTAGTTTTGTCGTTCTGAATCCAACGAGACCACTCCCAAAGTTGTAGCTCCTTTAGTAACCGAGATACAAATTTTCAGTTTCCATATATGTGCACCAAAAACCCAGAGTTTGGAAGTCTATATCTCGGCTTCTATAAGCACTATCTTTAAAAATTCAACAGTTTTGTCTTAGTTTTGTCGTTCTGAATCCAACGAGACCACTCCCAAAGTTGTAGCTCCTTTAGTAACCGAGATACAAATTTTCAGTTTCCATATATATGCACCAAAAACCCAAAGTTTGAAAGTCTATATCTCGGCTTCTATAAACACTATCTTTAAAAATCCAACAGTTTTGTCTTAGTTTTGTCGTTCTGAATCCAACGAGACCACTCCCAAAGTTGTAGCTCCTTTAGTAACCGAGATACAAATTTTCAGTTTCCATATATGTGCACCAAAAACCCAAAGTTTGGAAGTCTATATCTCGGCTTCTATAAGCACTATCTTTAAAAATTCAACAGTTTTGTCTTAGTTTTGTCGTTCTGAATCCAACGAGAACACTCCCAAAGTTGTAGCTCCTTTAGTAACCGAGATACAAATTTTCAGTTTCCATATATGTGCACCAAAAACCCAAAGTTTGGAAGTCTATATCTCGGCTTCTATAAGCACTATCTTTAAAAATCAAACAGTTTTGTCTTAGTTTCGTCGTTCTGAATCCAACGAGACCACTCCCAAAGTTGTAGCATCTTTAGTAACCGAGATACAAATTTTCAGTTTCCATATATGTGCACCAAAAACCCAAAGTCTGGAAGTCTATATCTCGGCTTCTATAAGCACTATCTTTAAAAATCCAACAGTTTTGTCTTAGTTTTGTCGTTTTGAATCCAACGAGACCACTCCCAAAGTTGTAGCTCCTTTAGTAACCGAGATACAAATTTTCAGTTTCCATATATGTGCACCAAAAACCCAAAGTTTGGAAGTCTATATCTCGGCTTCTATAAGCACTATCTTTAAAAATCCAACAGTTTTGTCTTAGTTTTGTCGTTCTGAATTCAACGAGAGCACCCCCAAAGTTGTAGCTCCTTTAGTAACCGAGATACAAAGTTTTAGTTTCCATATATGTGCACCAAAAACCCAAAGTTTGGAAGTCTATATCTCGGCTTCTATAAGCACTATCTTTAAAAATCCAACAGTTTTGTCTTAGTTTTGTCGTTCTGAATCCAACGAGACCACTCCCAAAGTTGTAGCTCTTTTAAAAACCGAGATACAAATTTTCAGTTTCCATATATGTGCACCAAAAACCCAAAGTTTGGAAGTCTATATCTCGGCTTCTATAAGCACTATCTTTAAAAATCCAACAGTTTTGTCTTAGTTTTGTCGTTCTGAATTCAACGAGAGCACCCCCAAAGTTGTAGCTCCTTTAGTAACCGAGATACAAAGTTTTAGTTTCCATATATGTGCACCAAAAACCCAAAGTCTGGAAGTCTATATCTCGGCTTCTATAAGCACTATCTTTAAAAATCCAACAGTTTTGTCTTAGTTTTGTCGTTTTGAATCCAACGAGACCACTCCCAAAGTTGTAGCTCCTTTAGTAACCGAGATACAAATTTTCAGTTTCCATATATGTGCACCAAAAACCCAAAGTTTGGAAGTCTATATCTCGGCTTCTGTAAGCACTATCTTTAAAAATCCAACAGTTTTGTCTTAGTTTTGTCGTTCTGAATCCAACGAGACTACTCCCAAAGTTGTAGCTCTTTTAATAACCGAGATACAAATTTTCAGTTTCCATATATGTGCACCAAAAACCCAAAGTTTGGAAGTCTATATCTCGGCTTCTATAAGCACTATCCTTAAAAATCCAACAGTTTTGTCTTAGTTTTGTCGTTCTGAATCCAACGAGACCACTCCCAAAGTTGTAGCTCCTTTAGTAACCGAGATACAAATTTTCAGTTTCCATATATGTGCACCAAAAACCCAAAGTTTGGAAGTCTATATCTCGGCTTCTATAAGCACTATCCTTAAAAATCCAACAGCTTTGTCTTAGTTTTGTCGTTCTAAATCCAACGAGACCACTCCCAAAGTTGTAGCTCCTTTAGTAACCGAGATACAAATTTTCAGTTTCCATTTATGTGCACCAAAAACCCAAAGTTTGGAAGTCTATATCTCGGCTTCTATAAGCACTATCTTTAAAAATCCAACAGTTTTGTCTTAGTTTTGTCGTTCTGAATCCAACGAGATCACTCCCAAAGTTGTAGCTCTTTTAATAACCGAGATACAAATTTTCAGTTTCCATATATGTGCACCAAAAACCCAAAGTTTGGAAGTCTATATCTCGGCTTCTATAAGCACTATCTTAAAAAATCCAACAGTTTTGTCGTTCTGAATCCAACGAGACCACTCCCAAAGTTGTAGTTCCTTTAGTAACCGAGATACAAATTTTCAGTTTCCATATATGTGCACCAAAAACCCAAAGTTTGGAAGTCTATATCTCGGCTTCTATAAGCACTATCTTTAAAAAACCAACAGTTTGGTCTTAGTTTTGTCGTTTTGAATCCAACGAGACTACTCCCAAAGTTGTAGCTCCTTTAGTAACCGAGATACAAAGTTTTAGTTTCCATATATGTGCACCAAAAACCCAAAGTTTGGAAGTCTATATCTCGGCTTCCATAGGCACTATCTTTAAAAATCCAACAGTTTTGTCTTAGTTTTGTCGTTCTGAATCCAACGAGACCACTCCCAAAGTTGTAGCTCCTTTAGTAACCGAGATACAAATTTTCAGTTTCCATATATGTGCACCAAAAACCCAGAGTTTGGAAGTCTATATCTCGGCTTCTATAAGCACTATCTTTAAAAATTCAACAGTTTTGTCTTAGTTTTGTCGTTCTGAATCCAACGAGAACCCTCCCAAAGTTGTAGCTCCTTTAGTAACCGAGATACAAATTTTCAGTTTCCATATATGTGCACCAAAAACCCAAAGTTTGGAAGTCTATATCTCGGCTTCTATAAGCACTATCTTTAAAAATCAAACAGTTTTGTCTTAGTTTCGTCGTTCTGAATCCAACGAGACCACTCCCAAAGTTGTAGCATCTTTAGTAACCGAGATACAAATTTTCAGTTTCCATATATGTGCACCAAAAACCCAAAGTCTGGAAGTCTATATCTCGGCTTCTATAAGCACTATCTTTAAAAATCCAACAGTTTTGTCTTAGTTTTGTCGTTTTGAATCCAACGAGACCACTCCCAAAGTTGTAGCTCCTTTAGTAACCGAGATACAAATTTTCAGTTTCCATATATGTGCACCAAAAACCCAAAGTTTGGAAGTCTATATCTCGGCTTCTATAAGCACTATCTTTAAAAATCCAACAGTTTTGTCTTAGTTTTGTCGTTCTGAATTCAACGAGAGCACCCCCAAAGTTGTAGCTCCTTTAGTAACCGAGATACAAAGTTTTAGTTTCCATATATGTGCACCAAAAACCCAAAGTTTGGAAGTCTATATCTCGGCTTCTATAAGCACTATCTTTAAAAATCCAACAGTTTTGTCTTAGTTTTGTCGTTCTGAATCCAACGAGACCACTCCCAAAGTTGTAGCTCTTTTAAAAACCGAGATACAAATTTTCAGTTTCCATATATGTGCACCAAAAACCCAAAGTTTGGAAGTCTATATCTCGGCTTCTATAAGCACTATCTTTAAAAATCCAACAGTTTTGTCTTAGTTTTGTCGTTCTGAATTCAACGAGAGCACCCCCAAAGTTGTAGCTCCTTTAGTAACCGAGATACAAAGTTTTAGTTTCCATATATGTGCACCAAAAACCCAAAGTCTGGAAGTCTATATCTCGGCTTCTATAAGCACTATCTTTAAAAATCCAACAGTTTTGTCTTAGTTTTGTCGTTTTGAATCCAACGAGACCACTCCCAAAGTTGTAGCTCCTTTAGTAACCGAGATACAAATTTTCAGTTTCCATATATGTGCACCAAAAACCCAAAGTTTGGAAGTCTATATCTCGGCTTCTATAAGCACTATCTTTAAAAATCCAACAGTTTTGTCTTAGTTTTGTCGTTCTGAATCCAACGAGACTACTCCCAAAGTTGTAGCTCTTTTAATAACCGAGATACAAATTTTCAGTTTCCATATATGTGCACCAAAAACCCAAAGTTTGGAAGTCTATATCTCGGCTTCTATAAGCACTATCCTTAAAAATCCAACAGTTTTGTCTTAGTTTTGTCGTTCTGAATCCAACGAGACCACTCCCAAAGTTGTAGCTCCTTTAGTAACCGAGATACAAATTTTCAGTTTCCATATATGTGCACCAAAAACCCAAAGTTTGGAAGTCTATATCTCGGCTTCTATAAGCACTATCCTTAAAAATCCAACAGCTTTGTCTTAGTTTTGTCGTTCTAAATCCAACGAGACCACTCCCAAAGTTGTAGCTCCTTTAGTAACCGAGATACAAATTTTCAGTTTCCATTTATGTGCACCAAAAACCCAAAGTTTGGAAGTCTATATCTCGGCTTCTATAAGCACTATCTTTAAAAATCCAACAGTTTTGTCTTAGTTTTGTCGTTCTGAATCCAACGAGATCACTCCCAAAGTTGTAGCTCTTTTAATAACCGAGATACAAATTTTCAGTTTCCATATATGTGCACCAAAAACCCAAAGTTTGGAAGTCTATATCTCGGCTTCTATAAGCACTATCTTTAAAAATCCAACAGTTTTGTCTTAGTTTTGTCGTTCTGAATCCAACGAGATCACTCCCAAAGTTGTAGCTCTTTTAATAACCGAGATACAAATTTTCAGTTTCCATATATGTGCACCAAAAACCCAAAGTTTGGAAGTCTATATCTCGGCTTCTATAGGCACTATCTTTAAAAATCCAACAGTTTTGTCTTAGTTTTGTCGTTCTGAATCTAACGAGACCACTCTAAAAGTTGTAGCTCCTTTAGTAACCGAGATACAAATTTTCAGTTTCCATTTATGTGCACCAAAAACCCAAAGTTTGGAAGTCTATATCTCGGCTTCTATAAGCACTATCTTAAAAAATCCAACAGTTTTGTCGTTCTGAATCCAACGAGACCACTCCCAAAGTTGTAGTTCCTTTAGTAACCGAGATACAAATTTTCAGTTTCCATATATGTGCACCAAAAACCCAAAGTTTGGAAGTCTATATCTCGGCTTCTATAAGCACTATCTTTAAAAAACCAACAGTTTGGTCTTAGTTTTGTCGTTTTGAATCCAACGAGACTACTCCCAAAGTTGTAGCTCCTTTAGTAACCGAGATACAAAGTTTTAGTTTCCATATATGTGCACCAAAAACCCAAAGTTTGGAAGTCTATATCTCGGCTTCTATAGGCACTATCTTTAAAAATCCAACAGTTTTGTCTTAGTTTTGTCGTTCTGAATCCAACGAGACCACTCCCAAAGTTGTAGCTCCTTTAGTAACCGAGATACAAATTTTCAGTTTCCATATATGTGCACCAAAAACCCAGAGTTTGGAAGTCTATATCTCGGCTTCTATAAGCACTATCTTTAAAAATTCAACAGTTTTGTCTTAGTTTTGTCGTTCTGAATCCAACGAGACCACTCCCAAAGTTGTAGCTCCTTTAGTAACCGAGATACAAATTTTCAGTTTCCATATATATGCACCAAAAACCCAAAGTTTGAAAGTCTATATCTCGGCTTCTATAAACACTATCTTTAAAAATCCAACAGTTTTGTCTTAGTTTTGTCGTTCTGAATCCAACGAGACCACTCCCAAAGTTGTAGCTCCTTTAGTAACCGAGATACAAATTTTCAGTTTCCATATATGTGCACCAAAAACCCAAAGTTTGGAAGTCTATATCTCGGCTTCTATAAGCACTATCTTTAAAAATTCAACAGTTTTGTCTTAGTTTTGTCGTTCTGAATCCAACGAGAACACTCCCAAAGTTGTAGCTCCTTTAGTAACCGAGATACAAATTTTCAGTTTCCATATATGTGCACCAAAAACCCAAAGTTTGGAAGTCTATATCTCGGCTTCTATAAGCACTATCTTTAAAAATCAAACAGTTTTGTCTTAGTTTCGTCGTTCTGAATCCAACGAGACCACTCCCAAAGTTGTAGCATCTTTAGTAACCGAGATACAAATTTTCAGTTTCCATATATGTGCACCAAAAACCCAAAGTCTGGAAGTCTATATCTCGGCTTCTATAAGCACTATCTTTAAAAATCCAACAGTTTTGTCTTAGTTTTGTCGTTTTGAATCCAACGAGACCACTCCCAAAGTTGTAGCTCCTTTAGTAACCGAGATACAAATTTTCAGTTTCCATATATGTGCACCAAAAACCCAAAGTTTGGAAGTCTATATCTCGGCTTCTATAAGCACTATCTTTAAAAATCCAACAGTTTTGTCTTAGTTTTGTCGTTCTGAATTCAACGAGAGCACCCTTAAAGTTGTAGCTCCTTTAGTAACCGAGATACAAAGTTTTAGTTTCCATATATGTGCACCAAAAACCCAAAGTTTGGAAGTCTATATCTCGGCTTCTATAAGCACTATCTTTAAAAATCCAACAGTTTTGTCTTAGTTTTGTCGTTCTGAATCCAACGAGACCACTCCCAAAGTTGTAGCTCTTTTAAAAACCGAGATACAAATTTTCAGTTTCCATATATGTGCACCAAAAACCCAAAGTTTGGAAGTCTATATCTCGGCTTCTATAAGCACTAACCTTAAAAATCCAACAGTTTTGTCTTAGTTTTGTCGTTCTGAATCCAACGAGACCACTCTCAGAGTTGTAGCTCCTTTAGTAACCGAGATACAAAGTTTTAGTTTCCATATATGTGCACCAAAAACCCAAAGTTTGGAAGTCTATATCTCGGCTTCTATAAGCACTATCTTTAAAAATCCAACAGTTTTGTCTTAGTTTTGTCGTTCTGAATCCAACGAGACTACTCCCAAAGTTGTAGCTCTTTTAATAACCGAGATACAAATTTTCAGTTTCCATATATGTGCACCAAAAACCCAAAGTTTGGAAGTCTATATCTCGGCTTCTATAAGCACTATCCTTAAAAATCCAACAGTTTTGTCTTAGTTTTGTCGTTCTGAATCCAACGAGACCACTCCCAAAGTTGTAGCTCCTTTAGTAACCGAGATACAAAGTTTTAGTTTCCATATATGTGCACCAAAAACCCAAAGTTTGGAAGTCTATATCTCGGCTTCTATAGGCACTATCTTTAAAAATCCAACAGTTTTGTCTTAGTTTTGTCGTTCTGAATCCAACGAGACCACTCTAAAAGTTGTAGCTCCTTTAGTAACCGAGATACAAACTTTCAGTTTCCATATATGTGCACCAAAAACCCAAAGTTTGGAAGTCTATATCTCGGCTTCTATAAGCACTATCCTTAAAAATCCAACAGCTTTGTCTTAGTTTTGTCGTTCTAAATCCAACGAGACCACTCCCAAAGTTGTAGCTCCTTTAGTAACCGAGATACAAATTTTCAGTTTCCATTTATGTGCACCAAAAACCCAAAGTTTGGAAGTCTATATCTCGGCTTCTATAAGCACTATCTTTAAAAATCCAACAGTTTTGTCTTAGTTTTGTCGTTCTGAATCCAACGAGATCACTCCCAAAGTTGTAGCTCTTTTAATAACCGAGATACAAATTTTCAGTTTCCATATATGTGCACCAAAAACCCAAAGTTTGGAAGTCTATATCTCGGCTTCTATAAGCACTATCTTTAAAAATCCAACAGTTTTGTCTTAGTTTTGTCGTTCTGAATCCAACGAGATCACTCCCAAAGTTGTAGCTCTTTTAATAACCGAGATACAAATTTTCAGTTTCCATATATGTGCACCAAAAACCCAAAGTTTGGAAGTCTATATCTCGGCTTCTATAGGCACTATCTTTAAAAATCCAACAGTTTTGTCTTAGTTTTGTCGTTCTAAATCCAACGAGACCACTCTAAAAGTTGTAGCTCCTTTAGTAACCGAGATACAAATTTTCAGTTTCCATTTATGTGCACCAAAAACCCAAAGTTTGGAAGTCTATATCTCGGCTTCTATAAGCACTATCTTAAAAAATCCAACAGTTTTGTCGTTCTGAATCCAACGAGACCACTCCCAAAGTTGTAGCTCCTTTAGTAACCGAGATACAAATTTTCAGTTTCCATATATGTGCACCAAAAACCCAAAGTTTGGAAGTCTATATCTCGGCTTCTATAAGCACTATCTTTAAAAAACCAACAGTTTGGTCTTAGTTTTGTCGTTTTGAATCCAACGAGACTACTCCCAAAGTTGTAGCTCCTTTAGTAACCGAGATACAAAGTTTTAGTTTCCATATATGTGCACCAAAAACCCAAAGTTTGGAAGTCTATATCTCGGCTTCTATAGGCACTATCTTTAAAAATCCAACAGTTTTGTCTTAGTTTTGTCGTTCTGAATCCAACGAGACCACTCCCAAAGTTGTAGCTCCTTTAGTAACCGAGATACAAATTTTCAGTTTCCATATATATGCACCAAAAACCCAAAGTTTGAAAGTCTATATCTCGGCTTCTATAAACACTATCTTTAAAAATCCAACAGTTTTGTCTTAGTTTTGTCGTTCTGAATCCAACGAGACCACTCCCAAAGTTGTAGCTCCTTTAGTAACCGAGATACAAATTTTCAGTTTCCATATATGTGCACCAAAAACCCAAAGTTTGGAAGTCTATATCTCGGCTTCTATAAGCACTATCTTTAAAAATTCAACAGTTTTGTCTTAGTTTTGTCGTTCTGAATCCAACGAGAACACTCCCAAAGTTGTAGCTCCTTTAGTAACCGAGATACAAATTTTCAGTTTCCATATATGTGCACCAAAAACCCAAAGTTTGGAAGTCTATATCTCGGCTTCTATAAGCACTATCTTTAAAAATCAAACAGTTTTGTCTTAGTTTCGTCGTTCTGAATCCAACGAGACCACTCCCAAAGTTGTAGCATCTTTAGTAACCGAGATACAAATTTTCAGTTTCCATATATGTGCACCAAAAACCCAAAGTCTGGAAGTCTATATCTCGGCTTCTATAAGCACTATCTTTAAAAATCCAACAGTTTTGTCTTAGTTTTGTCGTTTTGAATCCAACGAGACCACTCCCAAAGTTGTAGCTCCTTTAGTAACCGAGATACAAATTTTCAGTTTCCATATATGTGCACCAAAAACCCAAAGTTTGGAAGTCTATATCTCGGCTTCTATAAGCACTATCTTTAAAAATCCAACAGTTTTGTCTTAGTTTTGTCGTTCTGAATTCAACGAGAGCACCCCCAAAGTTGTAGCTCCTTTAGTAACCGAGATACAAAGTTTTAGTTTCCATATATGTGCACCAAAAACCCAAAGTTTGGAAGTCTATATCTCGGCTTCTATAAGCACTATCTTTAAAAATCCAACAGTTTTGTCTTAGTTTTGTCGTTCTGAATCCAACGAGACCACTCCCAAAGTTGTAGCTCTTTTAAAAACCGAGATACAAATTTTCAGTTTCCATATATGTGCACCAAAAACCCAAAGTTTGGAAGTCTATATCTCGGCTTCTATAAGCACTAACCTTAAAAATCCAACAGTTTTGTCTTAGTTTTGTCGTTCTGAATCCAACGAGACTACTCTCAAAGTTGTAGCTCCTTTAGTAACCGAGATACAAAGTTTAAGTTTCCATATATGTGCACCAAAAACCCAAAGTTTGGAAGTCTATATCTCGGCTTCTATAGGCACTATCTTTAAAAATCCAACAGTTTTGTCTTAGTTTTGTCGTTCTGAATCCAACGAGACCACTCTAAAAGTTGTAGCTCCTTTAGTAACCGAGATACAAATTTTCAGTTTCCATATATGTGCACCAAAAACCCAAAGTTTGGAAGTCTATATCTCGGCTTCTATAAGCACTATCCTTAAAAATCCAACAGTTTTGTCTTAGTTTTGTCGTTCTGAATCCAACGAGACTACTTCCAAAGTTGTAGCTCCTTTAGTAACCGAGATACAAAGTTTTAGTTTCCATATATGTGCACCAAAAACCCAAAGTTTGGAAGTCTATATCTCGGCTTCTATAAGCACTATCTTTAAAAATCCAACAGTTTTGTCTTAGTTTTGTCGTTCTGAATCCAACGAGACCACTCCCAAAGTTGTAGCTCTTTTAAAAACCGAGATACAAATTTTCAGTTTCCATATATGTGCACCAAAAACCCAAAGTTTGGAAGTCTATATCTCGGCTTCTATAAGCACTAACCTTAAAAATCCAACAGTTTTGTCTTAGTTTTGTCGTTCTGAATCCAACGAGACCACTCTCAAAGTTGTAGCTCCTTTAGTAACCGAGATACAAAGTTTTAGTTTCCATATATGTGCACCAAAAACCCAAAGTTTGGAAGTCTATATCTCGGCTTCTATAGGCACTATCTTTAAAAATCCAACAGTTTTGTCTTAGTTTTGTCGTTCTGAATCCAACGAGACTACTCCCAAAGTTGTAGCTCCTTTAGTAACCGAGATACAAATTTTCAGTTTCCATATATGTGCACCAAAAACCCAAAGTTTGGAAGTCTATATCTCGGCTTCTGTAAGCACTATCTTTAAAAATCCAACAGTTTTGTCTTACTTTTGTCGTTCTGAATCCAACGAGACCACTCTTAAAGTTGTAGCTCCTTTGGTAACCGAGATACAAATTTTCAGTTTCCATATATGTGCACCAAAAACCCAAAGTTTGGAAGCCTATATCTCGGCTTCTATAAGCACTATCTTTAAAAATCCAACAGTTTTGTCTTAGTTTTGTCGTTCTGAATCCAACGAGACCACTCCCAAAGTTGTAGCTCCTTTAGTAACCGAGATACAAATTTTCAGTTTCCATATATGTGCACCAAAAACCCAAAGTTTGGAAGTCTATATCTCGGCTTCTGTAAGCACTATCTTTAAAAATCCAACAGTTTTGTCTTATTTTTGTCGTTCTGAATCCAACGAGACCACTCCCAAAGTTGTAGCTCCTTTAGTAACCGAGATACAAATTTTCAGTTTCCATATATATGCACCAAAAACCCAAAGTTTGGAAGTCTATATCTCGGCTTCTATAAGCACTATCTTTAAAAATCCAACAGTTTTGTCTTAGTTTTGTCGTTCTGAATCCAACGAGACCACTCCCAAAGTTGTAGCTCCTTTAGTAACCGAGATACAAATTTTCAGTTTCCATATATGTGCACCAAAAACCCAAAGTTTGGAAGTCTATATCTCGGCTTCTATAAGCACTATCTTTAAAAATCCAACAGTTTTGTCTTAGTTTTGTCGTTCTGAATCCAACGAGACCACTCCCAAAGTTGTAGCTCTTTTAAAAACCGAGATACAAATTTTCAGTTTCCATATATGTGCACCAAAAACCCAAAGTTTGGAAGTCTATATCTCGGCTTCTATAAGCACTAACCTTAAAAATCCAACAGTTTTGTCTTAGTTTTGTCGTTCTGAATCCAACGAGACCACTCTCAAAGTTGTAGCTCCTTTAGTAACCGAGATACAAAGTTTTAGTTTCCATATATGTGCACCAAAAACCCAAAGTTTGGAAGTCTATATCTCGGCTTCTATAAGCACTATCTTTAAAAATCCAACAGTTTTGTCTTAGTTTTGTCGTTCTGAATCCAACGAGACCACTCCCAAAGTTGTAGCTCCTTTAGTAACCGAGATACAAAGTTTTAGTTTCCATATATGTGCACCAAAAACCCAAAGTTTGGAAGTCTATATCTCGGCTTCTATAAGCACTATCCTTAAAAATCTAACAGTTTTGTCTTAGTTTTGTCGTTCTGAATCCAACGAGACCACTCCCAAAGTTGTAGCTCCTTTAGTAACCGAGATACAAAGTTTTAGTTTCCATATATGTGCACCAAAAACCCAAAATTTGGAAGTCTATATCTCGGCTTCTATAAGCACTATCTTTAAAAATCCAACAGTTTTGTCTTAGTTTTGTCGTTCTGAATCCAACGAGACCACTCTTAAAGTTGTAGCTCCTTTAGTAACCGAGATACAAATTTTCAGTTTCCATATATGTGCACCAAAAACCCAAAGTTTGGAAGTCTATATCTCGGCTTCTGTAAGCACTATCTTTAAAAATCCAACAGTTTTGTCTTAGTTTTGTCGTTTTGAATCCAACGAGACCACTCCCAAAGTTGTAGCTCCTTTAGTAACCGAGATACAAATTTTCAGTTTCCATATTTGTGCATCAAAAACCCAAAGTTTGGAAGTCTATATCTTGGCTTCTATAAGCACTATCTTTAAAAATCTAACAGTTTTGTCTTAGTTTTGTCGTTCTGAATCCAACGAGACCACTCCCAAAGTTGTAGCTCCTTTAGTAACCGAGATACAAATTTTCAGTTTCCATATATGTGCACCAAAAACCCAAAGTTTGGAAGTCTATATCTCGGCTTCTATAGGCACTATCTTTAAAAATCCAACAGTTTTGTCTTAGTTTTGTCGTTTTGAATCCAACGAGACCACTCCCAAAGTTGTAGCTCCTTTAGTAACCGAGATACAAATTTTCAGTTTCCATATATGTGCACCAAAAACCCAAAGTTTGGAAGTCTATATCTCGGCTTCTATAAGCACGATCTTTAAAAATCCAACAGTTTTGTCTTAGTTTTGTCGTTCTGAATCCAACGAGACCACTCCCAAAGTTGTAGCTCCTTTAGTAACCGAGATACAAATTTTCAGTTTCCATATATGTGCACCAAAAACCCAAAGTTTGGAAGTCTATATCTCGGCTTCTATAGGCACTATCTTTAAAAATCCAACAGTTTTGTCTTAGTTTTGTCGTTCTGAATCCAACGAGACCACTCCCAAAGTTGTAGCTCCTTTAGTAACCGAGATACAAATTTTCAGTTTCCATATATGTGCACCAAAAACCCAAAGTTTGGAAGTCTATATCTCGGCTTCTATAAGCACGATCTTTAAAAATCCAACAGTTTTGTCTTAGTTTTGTCGTTCTGAATCCAACGAGACCACTCCCAAAGTTGTAGCTCCTTTAGTAACCGAGATACAAATTTTCAGTTTCCATATATGTGCACCAAAAACCCAAAGTTTGGAAGTCTATATCTCGGCTTCTGTAAGCACTATCTTTAAAAATCCAACAGTTTTGTCTTAGTTTTGTCGTTCTGAATCCAACGAGACCACTCCCAAAGACGTAGCTCCTTTATTAACCGAGATACAAATTATTAGTTTCCATATATGTGCACCAAAAACCCAAAGTTTGGAAGTCTATATCTCGGCTTCTGTAAGCACTATCTTTAAAAATCCAACAGTTTTGTCTTAGTTTTGTCGTTCTGAATCCAACGAGACCACTCCCAAAGACGTAGCTCCTTTATTAACCGAGATACAAATTTTTAGTTTCCATATATGTGCACCAAAAACCCAAAGTTTGGAAGTCTATATCTCGGCTTCTATAAGCACTATCTTTAAAAATTCAACAGTTTTGTCTTAGTTTTGTCGTTCTGAATCCAACGAGACCATTCCCAAAGTTGTAGCTCCTTTAGTAACCGAGATACAAATTTTCAGTTTCCATATATGTGCACCAAAAACCCAAAGTTTGGAAGTCTATATCTCGGCTTCTGTAAGCACTATCTTTAAAAATCCAACAGTTTTGTCTTAGTTTTGTCGTTCTGAATCCAACGAGACCACTCCCAAAGTTGTAGCTCCTTTAGTAACCGAGATACAAATTTTCAGTTTCCATATATGTGCACCAAAAACCCAAAGTTTGGAAGTCTATATCTCGGC
This sequence comes from Anthonomus grandis grandis, assembly GCF_022605725.1. Taxonomy (NCBI): domain Eukaryota; kingdom Metazoa; phylum Arthropoda; class Insecta; order Coleoptera; family Curculionidae; genus Anthonomus; species Anthonomus grandis. The sequence goes on from NW_026088482.1 coordinate 135,456, forward strand.
TTCTATAAGCACGATCTTTAAAAATCCAACAGTTTTGTCTTAGTTTTGTCGTTCTGAATCCAACGAGACCACTCCTAAAGTTGTAGCTCCTTTAGTAACCGAGATACAAATTTTCAGTTTCCATATATGTGCACCAAAAACCCAAAGTTTGGAAGTCTATATCTCGGCTTCTATAAGCACTATCTTTAAAAATCCAACAGTTTTGTCTTAGTTTTGTTGTTTTGAATCCAACGAGACCACTCCCAAAGTTGTAGCTCCTTTAGTAACCGAGATACAAAGTTTTAGTTTCCATATATGTGCACCAAAAACCCAAAGTTTGGAAGTCTATATCTCGGCTTATATAAGCACTATCTTTAAAAATCCAACAGTTTTGTCTTAGTTTCGTTGTTTTGAATCCAACGAGACCACTCCCAAAGTTGTAGCTCCTTTAGTAACCGAGATACAAATTTTCAGTTTCCATATATGTGCACCAAAAACCCAAAGTTTGGAAGTCTATATCTCGGCTTCTATAAGCACTATCTTTAAAAATCCAACAGTTTTGTCTTAGTTTTGTCGTTCTGAATCTAACGAGACCACTCCCAAAGACGTAGCTCCTTTATTAACCGAGATACAAATTTTTAGTTTCCATATATGTGCACCAAAAACCCAAAGTTTGGAAGTCTATATCTCGGCTTCTGTAAGCACTATCTTTAAAAATCCAACAGTTTTGTCTTAGTTTTGTCGTTCTGAATCCAACGAGACCACTCCCAAAGTTGTAGCTCCTTTAGTAACCGAGATACAAATTTTCAGTTTCCATCTATGTGCACCAAAAACCCAAAGTTTGGAAGTCTATATCTCGGCTTCTATAAGTACTATCTTTAAAAATTCAACAGTTTTGTCTTAGTTTTGTCGTTCTGAATCCAACGAGACCACTCCCAAAGTTGTAGCTCCTTTAGTAACCCAGATACAAAGTTTTAGTTTCCATATATGTGCACCAAAAACCCAAAGTTTGGAAGTCTATATCTCGGCTTCTATAGGCACTATCTTTAAAAATCCAACAGTTTTGTCTTAGTTTTGTCGTTCTGAATCCAACGAGACCACTCCCAAAGTTGTAGCTCCTTTAGTAACCGAGATACAAATTTTCAGTTTCCATATATGTGCACCAAAAACCCAAAGTTTGGAAGTCTATATCTCGGCTTCTATAAGCACTATCTTTAAAAATCCAACAGTTTTGTCTTAGTTTTGTCGTTTTGAATCCAACGAGACCACTCCCAAAGTTGTAGCTCCTTTACTAACCGAGATACAAAGTTTTAGTTTCCATATATGTGCACCAAAAACCCAAAGTTTGGAAGTCTATATCTCGGCTTATATAAGCACTATCTTTAAAAATCTAACAGTTTTGTCTTAGTTTCGTCGTTCTGAATCCAACGAGACCACTCCCAAAGTTGTAGCTCCTTTAGTAACCGAGATACAAATTTTCAGTTTCCATATATGTGCACCAAAAACCCAAAGTTTGGAAGTCTATATCTCGGCTTCTATAAGCACTATCTTTAAAAATCCAACAGTTTTGTCTTAGTTTTGTCATTCTGAATCCAACGAGACTACTCCCAAAGTTGTAGCTCCTTTAGTAACCGAGATACAAATTTTCAGTTTCCATATTTGTGCATCAATAACCCAAAGTTTGGAAGTCTATATCTCGGCTTCTATAAGCATTATCTTTAAAAATCTAACAGTTTTGTCTTAGTTTTGTCGTTCTGAATCCAACGAGACCACTCCCAAAGTTGTAGCTCCTTTAGTAACCGAGATACAAATTTTCAGTTTCCATATATGTGCACCAAAAACCCAAAGTTTGGAAGTCTATATCTCGGCTTCTATAAGCACTATCTTTAAAAATCCAACAGTTTTGTCTTAGTTTTGTCGTTCTGAATCCAACGAGATCACTCCCAAAGTTGTAGCTCTTTTAATAACCGAGATACAAATTTTCAGTTTCCATATATGTGCACCAAAAACCCAAAGTTTGGAAGTCTATATCTCGGCTTCTATAGGCACTATCTTTAAAAATCCAACAGTTTTGTCTTAGTTTTGTCGTTCTGAATCCAACGAGACCACTCTAAAAGTTGTAGCTCCTTTAGTAACCGAGATACAAATTTTCAGTTTCCATTTATGTGCACCAAAAACCCAAAGTTTGGAAGTCTATATCTCGGCTTCTATAAGCACTATCTTAAAAAATCCAACAGTTTTGTCGTTCTGAATCCAACGAGACCACTCCCAAAGTTGTAGCTCCTTTAGTAACCGAGATACAAATTTTCAGTTTCCATATATGTGCACCAAAAACCCAAAGTTTGGAAGTCTATATCTCGGCTTCTATAAGCACTATCTTTAAAAAACCAACAGTTTGGTCTTAGTTTTGTCGTTTTGAATCCAACGAGACTACTCCCAAAGTTGTAGCTCCTTTAGTAACCGAGATACAAAGTTTTAGTTTCCATATATGTGCACCAAAAACCCAAAGTTTGGAAGTCTATATCTCGGCTTCTATAGGCACTATCTTTAAAAATCCAACAGTTTTGTCTTAGTTTTGTCGTTCTGAATCCAACGAGACCACTCCCAAAGTTGTAGCTCCTTTAGTAACCGAGATACAAATTTTCAGTTTCCATATATGTGCACCAAAAACCCAGAGTTTGGAAGTCTATATCTCGGCTTCTATAAGCACTATCTTTAAAAATTCAACAGTTTTGTCTTAGTTTTGTCGTTCTGAATCCAACGAGACCACTCCCAAAGTTGTAGCTCCTTTAGTAACCGAGATACAAATTTTCAGTTTCCATATATATGCACCAAAAACCCAAAGTTTGAAAGTCTATATCTCGGCTTCTATAAACACTATCTTTAAAAATCCAACAGTTTTGTCTTAGTTTTGTCGTTCTGAATCCAACGAGACCACTCCCAAAGTTGTAGCTCCTTTAGTAACCGAGATACAAATTTTCAGTTTCCATATATGTGCACCAAAAACCCAAAGTTTGGAAGTCTATATCTCGGCTTCTATAAGCACTATCTTTAAAAATTCAACAGTTTTGTCTTAGTTTTGTCGTTCTGAATCCAACGAGAACACTCCCAAAGTTGTAGCTCCTTTAGTAACCGAGATACAAATTTTCAGTTTCCATATATGTGCACCAAAAACCCAAAGTTTGGAAGTCTATATCTCGGCTTCTATAAGCACTATCTTTAAAAATCAAACAGTTTTGTCTTAGTTTCGTCGTTCTGAATCCAACGAGACCACTCCCAAAGTTGTAGCATCTTTAGTAACCGAGATACAAATTTTCAGTTTCCATATATGTGCACCAAAAACCCAAAGTCTGGAAGTCTATATCTCGGCTTCTATAAGCACTATCTTTAAAAATCCAACAGTTTTGTCTTAGTTTTGTCGTTTTGAATCCAACGAGACCACTCCCAAAGTTGTAGCTCCTTTAGTAACCGAGATACAAATTTTCAGTTTCCATATATGTGCACCAAAAACCCAAAGTTTGGAAGTCTATATCTCGGCTTCTATAAGCACTATCTTTAAAAATCCAACAGTTTTGTCTTAGTTTTGTCGTTCTGAATTCAACGAGAGCACCCCCAAAGTTGTAGCTCCTTTAGTAACCGAGATACAAAGTTTTAGTTTCCATATATGTGCACCAAAAACCCAAAGTTTGGAAGTCTATATCTCGGCTTCTATAAGCACTATCTTTAAAAATCCAACAGTTTTGTCTTAGTTTTGTCGTTCTGAATCCAACGAGACCACTCCCAAAGTTGTAGCTCTTTTAAAAACCGAGATACAAATTTTCAGTTTCCATATATGTGCACCAAAAACCCAAAGTTTGGAAGTCTATATCTCGGCTTCTATAAGCACTATCTTTAAAAATCCAACAGTTTTGTCTTAGTTTTGTCGTTCTGAATTCAACGAGAGCACCCCCAAAGTTGTAGCTCCTTTAGTAACCGAGATACAAAGTTTTAGTTTCCATATATGTGCACCAAAAACCCAAAGTCTGGAAGTCTATATCTCGGCTTCTATAAGCACTATCTTTAAAAATCCAACAGTTTTGTCTTAGTTTTGTCGTTTTGAATCCAACGAGACCACTCCCAAAGTTGTAGCTCCTTTAGTAACCGAGATACAAATTTTCAGTTTCCATATATGTGCACCAAAAACCCAAAGTTTGGAAGTCTATATCTCGGCTTCTGTAAGCACTATCTTTAAAAATCCAACAGTTTTGTCTTAGTTTTGTCGTTCTGAATCCAACGAGACTACTCCCAAAGTTGTAGCTCTTTTAATAACCGAGATACAAATTTTCAGTTTCCATATATGTGCACCAAAAACCCAAAGTTTGGAAGTCTATATCTCGGCTTCTATAAGCACTATCCTTAAAAATCCAACAGTTTTGTCTTAGTTTTGTCGTTCTGAATCCAACGAGACCACTCCCAAAGTTGTAGCTCCTTTAGTAACCGAGATACAAATTTTCAGTTTCCATATATGTGCACCAAAAACCCAAAGTTTGGAAGTCTATATCTCGGCTTCTATAAGCACTATCCTTAAAAATCCAACAGCTTTGTCTTAGTTTTGTCGTTCTAAATCCAACGAGACCACTCCCAAAGTTGTAGCTCCTTTAGTAACCGAGATACAAATTTTCAGTTTCCATTTATGTGCACCAAAAACCCAAAGTTTGGAAGTCTATATCTCGGCTTCTATAAGCACTATCTTTAAAAATCCAACAGTTTTGTCTTAGTTTTGTCGTTCTGAATCCAACGAGATCACTCCCAAAGTTGTAGCTCTTTTAATAACCGAGATACAAATTTTCAGTTTCCATATATGTGCACCAAAAACCCAAAGTTTGGAAGTCTATATCTCGGCTTCTATAAGCACTATCTTAAAAAATCCAACAGTTTTGTCGTTCTGAATCCAACGAGACCACTCCCAAAGTTGTAGTTCCTTTAGTAACCGAGATACAAATTTTCAGTTTCCATATATGTGCACCAAAAACCCAAAGTTTGGAAGTCTATATCTCGGCTTCTATAAGCACTATCTTTAAAAAACCAACAGTTTGGTCTTAGTTTTGTCGTTTTGAATCCAACGAGACTACTCCCAAAGTTGTAGCTCCTTTAGTAACCGAGATACAAAGTTTTAGTTTCCATATATGTGCACCAAAAACCCAAAGTTTGGAAGTCTATATCTCGGCTTCCATAGGCACTATCTTTAAAAATCCAACAGTTTTGTCTTAGTTTTGTCGTTCTGAATCCAACGAGACCACTCCCAAAGTTGTAGCTCCTTTAGTAACCGAGATACAAATTTTCAGTTTCCATATATGTGCACCAAAAACCCAGAGTTTGGAAGTCTATATCTCGGCTTCTATAAGCACTATCTTTAAAAATTCAACAGTTTTGTCTTAGTTTTGTCGTTCTGAATCCAACGAGAACCCTCCCAAAGTTGTAGCTCCTTTAGTAACCGAGATACAAATTTTCAGTTTCCATATATGTGCACCAAAAACCCAAAGTTTGGAAGTCTATATCTCGGCTTCTATAAGCACTATCTTTAAAAATCAAACAGTTTTGTCTTAGTTTCGTCGTTCTGAATCCAACGAGACCACTCCCAAAGTTGTAGCATCTTTAGTAACCGAGATACAAATTTTCAGTTTCCATATATGTGCACCAAAAACCCAAAGTCTGGAAGTCTATATCTCGGCTTCTATAAGCACTATCTTTAAAAATCCAACAGTTTTGTCTTAGTTTTGTCGTTTTGAATCCAACGAGACCACTCCCAAAGTTGTAGCTCCTTTAGTAACCGAGATACAAATTTTCAGTTTCCATATATGTGCACCAAAAACCCAAAGTTTGGAAGTCTATATCTCGGCTTCTATAAGCACTATCTTTAAAAATCCAACAGTTTTGTCTTAGTTTTGTCGTTCTGAATTCAACGAGAGCACCCCCAAAGTTGTAGCTCCTTTAGTAACCGAGATACAAAGTTTTAGTTTCCATATATGTGCACCAAAAACCCAAAGTTTGGAAGTCTATATCTCGGCTTCTATAAGCACTATCTTTAAAAATCCAACAGTTTTGTCTTAGTTTTGTCGTTCTGAATCCAACGAGACCACTCCCAAAGTTGTAGCTCTTTTAAAAACCGAGATACAAATTTTCAGTTTCCATATATGTGCACCAAAAACCCAAAGTTTGGAAGTCTATATCTCGGCTTCTATAAGCACTATCTTTAAAAATCCAACAGTTTTGTCTTAGTTTTGTCGTTCTGAATTCAACGAGAGCACCCCCAAAGTTGTAGCTCCTTTAGTAACCGAGATACAAAGTTTTAGTTTCCATATATGTGCACCAAAAACCCAAAGTCTGGAAGTCTATATCTCGGCTTCTATAAGCACTATCTTTAAAAATCCAACAGTTTTGTCTTAGTTTTGTCGTTTTGAATCCAACGAGACCACTCCCAAAGTTGTAGCTCCTTTAGTAACCGAGATACAAATTTTCAGTTTCCATATATGTGCACCAAAAACCCAAAGTTTGGAAGTCTATATCTCGGCTTCTATAAGCACTATCTTTAAAAATCCAACAGTTTTGTCTTAGTTTTGTCGTTCTGAATCCAACGAGACTACTCCCAAAGTTGTAGCTCTTTTAATAACCGAGATACAAATTTTCAGTTTCCATATATGTGCACCAAAAACCCAAAGTTTGGAAGTCTATATCTCGGCTTCTATAAGCACTATCCTTAAAAATCCAACAGTTTTGTCTTAGTTTTGTCGTTCTGAATCCAACGAGACCACTCCCAAAGTTGTAGCTCCTTTAGTAACCGAGATACAAATTTTCAGTTTCCATATATGTGCACCAAAAACCCAAAGTTTGGAAGTCTATATCTCGGCTTCTATAAGCACTATCCTTAAAAATCCAACAGCTTTGTCTTAGTTTTGTCGTTCTAAATCCAACGAGACCACTCCCAAAGTTGTAGCTCCTTTAGTAACCGAGATACAAATTTTCAGTTTCCATTTATGTGCACCAAAAACCCAAAGTTTGGAAGTCTATATCTCGGCTTCTATAAGCACTATCTTTAAAAATCCAACAGTTTTGTCTTAGTTTTGTCGTTCTGAATCCAACGAGATCACTCCCAAAGTTGTAGCTCTTTTAATAACCGAGATACAAATTTTCAGTTTCCATATATGTGCACCAAAAACCCAAAGTTTGGAAGTCTATATCTCGGCTTCTATAAGCACTATCTTTAAAAATCCAACAGTTTTGTCTTAGTTTTGTCGTTCTGAATCCAACGAGATCACTCCCAAAGTTGTAGCTCTTTTAATAACCGAGATACAAATTTTCAGTTTCCATATATGTGCACCAAAAACCCAAAGTTTGGAAGTCTATATCTCGGCTTCTATAGGCACTATCTTTAAAAATCCAACAGTTTTGTCTTAGTTTTGTCGTTCTGAATCTAACGAGACCACTCTAAAAGTTGTAGCTCCTTTAGTAACCGAGATACAAATTTTCAGTTTCCATTTATGTGCACCAAAAACCCAAAGTTTGGAAGTCTATATCTCGGCTTCTATAAGCACTATCTTAAAAAATCCAACAGTTTTGTCGTTCTGAATCCAACGAGACCACTCCCAAAGTTGTAGTTCCTTTAGTAACCGAGATACAAATTTTCAGTTTCCATATATGTGCACCAAAAACCCAAAGTTTGGAAGTCTATATCTCGGCTTCTATAAGCACTATCTTTAAAAAACCAACAGTTTGGTCTTAGTTTTGTCGTTTTGAATCCAACGAGACTACTCCCAAAGTTGTAGCTCCTTTAGTAACCGAGATACAAAGTTTTAGTTTCCATATATGTGCACCAAAAACCCAAAGTTTGGAAGTCTATATCTCGGCTTCTATAGGCACTATCTTTAAAAATCCAACAGTTTTGTCTTAGTTTTGTCGTTCTGAATCCAACGAGACCACTCCCAAAGTTGTAGCTCCTTTAGTAACCGAGATACAAATTTTCAGTTTCCATATATGTGCACCAAAAACCCAGAGTTTGGAAGTCTATATCTCGGCTTCTATAAGCACTATCTTTAAAAATTCAACAGTTTTGTCTTAGTTTTGTCGTTCTGAATCCAACGAGACCACTCCCAAAGTTGTAGCTCCTTTAGTAACCGAGATACAAATTTTCAGTTTCCATATATATGCACCAAAAACCCAAAGTTTGAAAGTCTATATCTCGGCTTCTATAAACACTATCTTTAAAAATCCAACAGTTTTGTCTTAGTTTTGTCGTTCTGAATCCAACGAGACCACTCCCAAAGTTGTAGCTCCTTTAGTAACCGAGATACAAATTTTCAGTTTCCATATATGTGCACCAAAAACCCAAAGTTTGGAAGTCTATATCTCGGCTTCTATAAGCACTATCTTTAAAAATTCAACAGTTTTGTCTTAGTTTTGTCGTTCTGAATCCAACGAGAACACTCCCAAAGTTGTAGCTCCTTTAGTAACCGAGATACAAATTTTCAGTTTCCATATATGTGCACCAAAAACCCAAAGTTTGGAAGTCTATATCTCGGCTTCTATAAGCACTATCTTTAAAAATCAAACAGTTTTGTCTTAGTTTCGTCGTTCTGAATCCAACGAGACCACTCCCAAAGTTGTAGCATCTTTAGTAACCGAGATACAAATTTTCAGTTTCCATATATGTGCACCAAAAACCCAAAGTCTGGAAGTCTATATCTCGGCTTCTATAAGCACTATCTTTAAAAATCCAACAGTTTTGTCTTAGTTTTGTCGTTTTGAATCCAACGAGACCACTCCCAAAGTTGTAGCTCCTTTAGTAACCGAGATACAAATTTTCAGTTTCCATATATGTGCACCAAAAACCCAAAGTTTGGAAGTCTATATCTCGGCTTCTATAAGCACTATCTTTAAAAATCCAACAGTTTTGTCTTAGTTTTGTCGTTCTGAATTCAACGAGAGCACCCTTAAAGTTGTAGCTCCTTTAGTAACCGAGATACAAAGTTTTAGTTTCCATATATGTGCACCAAAAACCCAAAGTTTGGAAGTCTATATCTCGGCTTCTATAAGCACTATCTTTAAAAATCCAACAGTTTTGTCTTAGTTTTGTCGTTCTGAATCCAACGAGACCACTCCCAAAGTTGTAGCTCTTTTAAAAACCGAGATACAAATTTTCAGTTTCCATATATGTGCACCAAAAACCCAAAGTTTGGAAGTCTATATCTCGGCTTCTATAAGCACTAACCTTAAAAATCCAACAGTTTTGTCTTAGTTTTGTCGTTCTGAATCCAACGAGACCACTCTCAGAGTTGTAGCTCCTTTAGTAACCGAGATACAAAGTTTTAGTTTCCATATATGTGCACCAAAAACCCAAAGTTTGGAAGTCTATATCTCGGCTTCTATAAGCACTATCTTTAAAAATCCAACAGTTTTGTCTTAGTTTTGTCGTTCTGAATCCAACGAGACTACTCCCAAAGTTGTAGCTCTTTTAATAACCGAGATACAAATTTTCAGTTTCCATATATGTGCACCAAAAACCCAAAGTTTGGAAGTCTATATCTCGGCTTCTATAAGCACTATCCTTAAAAATCCAACAGTTTTGTCTTAGTTTTGTCGTTCTGAATCCAACGAGACCACTCCCAAAGTTGTAGCTCCTTTAGTAACCGAGATACAAAGTTTTAGTTTCCATATATGTGCACCAAAAACCCAAAGTTTGGAAGTCTATATCTCGGCTTCTATAGGCACTATCTTTAAAAATCCAACAGTTTTGTCTTAGTTTTGTCGTTCTGAATCCAACGAGACCACTCTAAAAGTTGTAGCTCCTTTAGTAACCGAGATACAAACTTTCAGTTTCCATATATGTGCACCAAAAACCCAAAGTTTGGAAGTCTATATCTCGGCTTCTATAAGCACTATCCTTAAAAATCCAACAGCTTTGTCTTAGTTTTGTCGTTCTAAATCCAACGAGACCACTCCCAAAGTTGTAGCTCCTTTAGTAACCGAGATACAAATTTTCAGTTTCCATTTATGTGCACCAAAAACCCAAAGTTTGGAAGTCTATATCTCGGCTTCTATAAGCACTATCTTTAAAAATCCAACAGTTTTGTCTTAGTTTTGTCGTTCTGAATCCAACGAGATCACTCCCAAAGTTGTAGCTCTTTTAATAACCGAGATACAAATTTTCAGTTTCCATATATGTGCACCAAAAACCCAAAGTTTGGAAGTCTATATCTCGGCTTCTATAAGCACTATCTTTAAAAATCCAACAGTTTTGTCTTAGTTTTGTCGTTCTGAATCCAACGAGATCACTCCCAAAGTTGTAGCTCTTTTAATAACCGAGATACAAATTTTCAGTTTCCATATATGTGCACCAAAAACCCAAAGTTTGGAAGTCTATATCTCGGCTTCTATAGGCACTATCTTTAAAAATCCAACAGTTTTGTCTTAGTTTTGTCGTTCTAAATCCAACGAGACCACTCTAAAAGTTGTAGCTCCTTTAGTAACCGAGATACAAATTTTCAGTTTCCATTTATGTGCACCAAAAACCCAAAGTTTGGAAGTCTATATCTCGGCTTCTATAAGCACTATCTTAAAAAATCCAACAGTTTTGTCGTTCTGAATCCAACGAGACCACTCCCAAAGTTGTAGCTCCTTTAGTAACCGAGATACAAATTTTCAGTTTCCATATATGTGCACCAAAAACCCAAAGTTTGGAAGTCTATATCTCGGCTTCTATAAGCACTATCTTTAAAAAACCAACAGTTTGGTCTTAGTTTTGTCGTTTTGAATCCAACGAGACTACTCCCAAAGTTGTAGCTCCTTTAGTAACCGAGATACAAAGTTTTAGTTTCCATATATGTGCACCAAAAACCCAAAGTTTGGAAGTCTATATCTCGGCTTCTATAGGCACTATCTTTAAAAATCCAACAGTTTTGTCTTAGTTTTGTCGTTCTGAATCCAACGAGACCACTCCCAAAGTTGTAGCTCCTTTAGTAACCGAGATACAAATTTTCAGTTTCCATATATATGCACCAAAAACCCAAAGTTTGAAAGTCTATATCTCGGCTTCTATAAACACTATCTTTAAAAATCCAACAGTTTTGTCTTAGTTTTGTCGTTCTGAATCCAACGAGACCACTCCCAAAGTTGTAGCTCCTTTAGTAACCGAGATACAAATTTTCAGTTTCCATATATGTGCACCAAAAACCCAAAGTTTGGAAGTCTATATCTCGGCTTCTATAAGCACTATCTTTAAAAATTCAACAGTTTTGTCTTAGTTTTGTCGTTCTGAATCCAACGAGAACACTCCCAAAGTTGTAGCTCCTTTAGTAACCGAGATACAAATTTTCAGTTTCCATATATGTGCACCAAAAACCCAAAGTTTGGAAGTCTATATCTCGGCTTCTATAAGCACTATCTTTAAAAATCAAACAGTTTTGTCTTAGTTTCGTCGTTCTGAATCCAACGAGACCACTCCCAAAGTTGTAGCATCTTTAGTAACCGAGATACAAATTTTCAGTTTCCATATATGTGCACCAAAAACCCAAAGTCTGGAAGTCTATATCTCGGCTTCTATAAGCACTATCTTTAAAAATCCAACAGTTTTGTCTTAGTTTTGTCGTTTTGAATCCAACGAGACCACTCCCAAAGTTGTAGCTCCTTTAGTAACCGAGATACAAATTTTCAGTTTCCATATATGTGCACCAAAAACCCAAAGTTTGGAAGTCTATATCTCGGCTTCTATAAGCACTATCTTTAAAAATCCAACAGTTTTGTCTTAGTTTTGTCGTTCTGAATTCAACGAGAGCACCCCCAAAGTTGTAGCTCCTTTAGTAACCGAGATACAAAGTTTTAGTTTCCATATATGTGCACCAAAAACCCAAAGTTTGGAAGTCTATATCTCGGCTTCTATAAGCACTATCTTTAAAAATCCAACAGTTTTGTCTTAGTTTTGTCGTTCTGAATCCAACGAGACCACTCCCAAAGTTGTAGCTCTTTTAAAAACCGAGATACAAATTTTCAGTTTCCATATATGTGCACCAAAAACCCAAAGTTTGGAAGTCTATATCTCGGCTTCTATAAGCACTAACCTTAAAAATCCAACAGTTTTGTCTTAGTTTTGTCGTTCTGAATCCAACGAGACTACTCTCAAAGTTGTAGCTCCTTTAGTAACCGAGATACAAAGTTTAAGTTTCCATATATGTGCACCAAAAACCCAAAGTTTGGAAGTCTATATCTCGGCTTCTATAGGCACTATCTTTAAAAATCCAACAGTTTTGTCTTAGTTTTGTCGTTCTGAATCCAACGAGACCACTCTAAAAGTTGTAGCTCCTTTAGTAACCGAGATACAAATTTTCAGTTTCCATATATGTGCACCAAAAACCCAAAGTTTGGAAGTCTATATCTCGGCTTCTATAAGCACTATCCTTAAAAATCCAACAGTTTTGTCTTAGTTTTGTCGTTCTGAATCCAACGAGACTACTTCCAAAGTTGTAGCTCCTTTAGTAACCGAGATACAAAGTTTTAGTTTCCATATATGTGCACCAAAAACCCAAAGTTTGGAAGTCTATATCTCGGCTTCTATAAGCACTATCTTTAAAAATCCAACAGTTTTGTCTTAGTTTTGTCGTTCTGAATCCAACGAGACCACTCCCAAAGTTGTAGCTCTTTTAAAAACCGAGATACAAATTTTCAGTTTCCATATATGTGCACCAAAAACCCAAAGTTTGGAAGTCTATATCTCGGCTTCTATAAGCACTAACCTTAAAAATCCAACAGTTTTGTCTTAGTTTTGTCGTTCTGAATCCAACGAGACCACTCTCAAAGTTGTAGCTCCTTTAGTAACCGAGATACAAAGTTTTAGTTTCCATATATGTGCACCAAAAACCCAAAGTTTGGAAGTCTATATCTCGGCTTCTATAGGCACTATCTTTAAAAATCCAACAGTTTTGTCTTAGTTTTGTCGTTCTGAATCCAACGAGACTACTCCCAAAGTTGTAGCTCCTTTAGTAACCGAGATACAAATTTTCAGTTTCCATATATGTGCACCAAAAACCCAAAGTTTGGAAGTCTATATCTCGGCTTCTGTAAGCACTATCTTTAAAAATCCAACAGTTTTGTCTTACTTTTGTCGTTCTGAATCCAACGAGACCACTCTTAAAGTTGTAGCTCCTTTGGTAACCGAGATACAAATTTTCAGTTTCCATATATGTGCACCAAAAACCCAAAGTTTGGAAGCCTATATCTCGGCTTCTATAAGCACTATCTTTAAAAATCCAACAGTTTTGTCTTAGTTTTGTCGTTCTGAATCCAACGAGACCACTCCCAAAGTTGTAGCTCCTTTAGTAACCGAGATACAAATTTTCAGTTTCCATATATGTGCACCAAAAACCCAAAGTTTGGAAGTCTATATCTCGGCTTCTGTAAGCACTATCTTTAAAAATCCAACAGTTTTGTCTTATTTTTGTCGTTCTGAATCCAACGAGACCACTCCCAAAGTTGTAGCTCCTTTAGTAACCGAGATACAAATTTTCAGTTTCCATATATATGCACCAAAAACCCAAAGTTTGGAAGTCTATATCTCGGCTTCTATAAGCACTATCTTTAAAAATCCAACAGTTTTGTCTTAGTTTTGTCGTTCTGAATCCAACGAGACCACTCCCAAAGTTGTAGCTCCTTTAGTAACCGAGATACAAATTTTCAGTTTCCATATATGTGCACCAAAAACCCAAAGTTTGGAAGTCTATATCTCGGCTTCTATAAGCACTATCTTTAAAAATCCAACAGTTTTGTCTTAGTTTTGTCGTTCTGAATCCAACGAGACCACTCCCAAAGTTGTAGCTCTTTTAAAAACCGAGATACAAATTTTCAGTTTCCATATATGTGCACCAAAAACCCAAAGTTTGGAAGTCTATATCTCGGCTTCTATAAGCACTAACCTTAAAAATCCAACAGTTTTGTCTTAGTTTTGTCGTTCTGAATCCAACGAGACCACTCTCAAAGTTGTAGCTCCTTTAGTAACCGAGATACAAAGTTTTAGTTTCCATATATGTGCACCAAAAACCCAAAGTTTGGAAGTCTATATCTCGGCTTCTATAAGCACTATCTTTAAAAATCCAACAGTTTTGTCTTAGTTTTGTCGTTCTGAATCCAACGAGACCACTCCCAAAGTTGTAGCTCCTTTAGTAACCGAGATACAAAGTTTTAGTTTCCATATATGTGCACCAAAAACCCAAAGTTTGGAAGTCTATATCTCGGCTTCTATAAGCACTATCCTTAAAAATCTAACAGTTTTGTCTTAGTTTTGTCGTTCTGAATCCAACGAGACCACTCCCAAAGTTGTAGCTCCTTTAGTAACCGAGATACAAAGTTTTAGTTTCCATATATGTGCACCAAAAACCCAAAATTTGGAAGTCTATATCTCGGCTTCTATAAGCACTATCTTTAAAAATCCAACAGTTTTGTCTTAGTTTTGTCGTTCTGAATCCAACGAGACCACTCTTAAAGTTGTAGCTCCTTTAGTAACCGAGATACAAATTTTCAGTTTCCATATATGTGCACCAAAAACCCAAAGTTTGGAAGTCTATATCTCGGCTTCTGTAAGCACTATCTTTAAAAATCCAACAGTTTTGTCTTAGTTTTGTCGTTTTGAATCCAACGAGACCACTCCCAAAGTTGTAGCTCCTTTAGTAACCGAGATACAAATTTTCAGTTTCCATATTTGTGCATCAAAAACCCAAAGTTTGGAAGTCTATATCTTGGCTTCTATAAGCACTATCTTTAAAAATCTAACAGTTTTGTCTTAGTTTTGTCGTTCTGAATCCAACGAGACCACTCCCAAAGTTGTAGCTCCTTTAGTAACCGAGATACAAATTTTCAGTTTCCATATATGTGCACCAAAAACCCAAAGTTTGGAAGTCTATATCTCGGCTTCTATAGGCACTATCTTTAAAAATCCAACAGTTTTGTCTTAGTTTTGTCGTTTTGAATCCAACGAGACCACTCCCAAAGTTGTAGCTCCTTTAGTAACCGAGATACAAATTTTCAGTTTCCATATATGTGCACCAAAAACCCAAAGTTTGGAAGTCTATATCTCGGCTTCTATAAGCACGATCTTTAAAAATCCAACAGTTTTGTCTTAGTTTTGTCGTTCTGAATCCAACGAGACCACTCCCAAAGTTGTAGCTCCTTTAGTAACCGAGATACAAATTTTCAGTTTCCATATATGTGCACCAAAAACCCAAAGTTTGGAAGTCTATATCTCGGCTTCTATAGGCACTATCTTTAAAAATCCAACAGTTTTGTCTTAGTTTTGTCGTTCTGAATCCAACGAGACCACTCCCAAAGTTGTAGCTCCTTTAGTAACCGAGATACAAATTTTCAGTTTCCATATATGTGCACCAAAAACCCAAAGTTTGGAAGTCTATATCTCGGCTTCTATAAGCACGATCTTTAAAAATCCAACAGTTTTGTCTTAGTTTTGTCGTTCTGAATCCAACGAGACCACTCCCAAAGTTGTAGCTCCTTTAGTAACCGAGATACAAATTTTCAGTTTCCATATATGTGCACCAAAAACCCAAAGTTTGGAAGTCTATATCTCGGCTTCTGTAAGCACTATCTTTAAAAATCCAACAGTTTTGTCTTAGTTTTGTCGTTCTGAATCCAACGAGACCACTCCCAAAGACGTAGCTCCTTTATTAACCGAGATACAAATTATTAGTTTCCATATATGTGCACCAAAAACCCAAAGTTTGGAAGTCTATATCTCGGCTTCTGTAAGCACTATCTTTAAAAATCCAACAGTTTTGTCTTAGTTTTGTCGTTCTGAATCCAACGAGACCACTCCCAAAGACGTAGCTCCTTTATTAACCGAGATACAAATTTTTAGTTTCCATATATGTGCACCAAAAACCCAAAGTTTGGAAGTCTATATCTCGGCTTCTATAAGCACTATCTTTAAAAATTCAACAGTTTTGTCTTAGTTTTGTCGTTCTGAATCCAACGAGACCATTCCCAAAGTTGTAGCTCCTTTAGTAACCGAGATACAAATTTTCAGTTTCCATATATGTGCACCAAAAACCCAAAGTTTGGAAGTCTATATCTCGGCTTCTGTAAGCACTATCTTTAAAAATCCAACAGTTTTGTCTTAGTTTTGTCGTTCTGAATCCAACGAGACCACTCCCAAAGTTGTAGCTCCTTTAGTAACCGAGATACAAATTTTCAGTTTCCATATATGTGCACCAAAAACCCAAAGTTTGGAAGTCTATATCTCGGCTTCTATAAGCACGATCTTTAAAAATCCAACAGTTTTGTCTTAGTTTTGTCGTTCTGAATCCAACGAGACCACTCCTAAAGTTGTAGCTCCTTTAGTAACCGAGATACAAATTTTCAGTTTCCATATATGTGCACCAAAAACCCAAAGTTTGGAAGTCTATATCTCGGCTTCTATAAGCACTATCTTTAAAAATCCAACAGTTTTGTCTTAGTTTTGTTGTTTTGAATCCAACGAGACCACTCCCAAAGTTGTAGCTCCTTTAGTAACCGAGATACAAAGTTTTAGTTTCCATATATGTGCACCAAAAACCCAAAGTTTGGAAGTCTATATCTCGGCTTATATAAGCACTATCTTTAAAAATCCAACAGTTTTGTCTTAGTTTCGTTGTTTTGAATCCAACGAGACCACTCCCAAAGTTGTAGCTCCTTTAGTAACCGAGATACAAATTTTCAGTTTCCATATATGTGCACCAAAAACCCAAAGTTTGGAAGTCTATATCTCGGCTTCTATAAGCACTATCTTTAAAAATCCAACAGTTTTGTCTTAGTTTTGTCGTTCTGAATCTAACGAGACCACTCCCAAAGACGTAGCTCCTTTATTAACCGAGATACAAATTTTTAGTTTCCATATATGTGCACCAAAAACCCAAAGTTTGGAAGTCTATATCTCGGCTTCTGTAAGCACTATCTTTAAAAATCCAACAGTTTTGTCTTAGTTTTGTCGTTCTGAATCCAACGAGACCACTCCCAAAGTTGTAGCTCCTTTAGTAACCGAGATACAAATTTTCAGTTTCCATCTATGTGCACCAAAAACCCAAAGTTTGGAAGTCTATATCTCGGCTTCTATAAGTACTATCTTTAAAAATTCAACAGTTTTGTCTTAGTTTTGTCGTTCTGAATCCAACGAGACCACTCCCAAAGTTGTAGCTCCTTTAGTAACCCAGATACAAAGTTTTAGTTTCCATATATGTGCACCAAAAACCCAAAGTTTGGAAGTCTATATCTCGGCTTCTATAGGCACTATCTTTAAAAATCCAACAGTTTTGTCTTAGTTTTGTCGTTCTGAATCCAACGAGACCACTCCCAAAGTTGTAGCTCCTTTAGTAACCGAGATACAAATTTTCAGTTTCCATATATGTGCACCAAAAACCCAAAGTTTGGAAGTCTATATCTCGGCTTCTATAAGCACTATCTTTAAAAATCCAACAGTTTTGTCTTAGTTTTGTCGTTTTGAATCCAACGAGACCACTCCCAAAGTTGTAGCTCCTTTACTAACCGAGATACAAAGTTTTAGTTTCCATATATGTGCACCAAAAACCCAAAGTTTGGAAGTCTATATCTCGGCTTATATAAGCACTATCTTTAAAAATCTAACAGTTTTGTCTTAGTTTCGTCGTTCTGAATCCAACGAGACCACTCCCAAAGTTGTAGCTCCTTTAGTAACCGAGATACAAATTTTCAGTTTCCATATATGTGCACCAAAAACCCAAAGTTTGGAAGTCTATATCTCGGCTTCTATAAGCACTATCTTTAAAAATCCAACAGTTTTGTCTTAGTTTTGTCATTCTGAATCCAACGAGACTACTCCCAAAGTTGTAGCTCCTTTAGTAACCGAGATACAAATTTTCAGTTTCCATATTTGTGCATCAATAACCCAAAGTTTGGAAGTCTATATCTCGGCTTCTATAAGCATTATCTTTAAAAATCTAACAGTTTTGTCTTAGTTTTGTCGTTCTGAATCCAACGAGACCACTCCCAAAGTTGTAGCTCCTTTAGTAACCGAGATACAAATTTTCAGTTTCCATATATGTGCACCAAAAACCCAAAGTTTGGAAGTCTATATCTCGGCTTCTATAGGCACTATCTTTAAAAATCCAACAGTTTTGTCTTAGTTTTGTCGTTCTGAAGTAACGAGACCACTCCCAAAGTTGTAGCTCCTTTAGTAACCGAGATACAAATTTTCAGTTTCCATATATGTGCACCAAAAACCCAAAGTTTGGAAGTCTATATCTCGGCTTCTATAAGCACGATCTTAAAAAATCCAACAGTTTTGTCTTAGTTTTGTCGTTCTGAATCCAACGAGACCACTCCCAAAGTTGTAGCTCCTTTAGTAACCGAGATACAAATTTTCAGTTTTCATATATGTGCACCAAAAACCCAAAGTTTGGAAGTCTATATCTCGGCTTCTATAAGCACTATCTTTAAAAATCCAACAGTTTTGTCTTAGTTTTGTCGTTCTGAATCCAACGAGACCACTCCCAAAGACGTAGTCCCCTTAATGGTCTCCAGCACAGAACAGTGGAAGGTACTGCATAAATATATAAGAGAAATCATGACTCAAAAGGAGGAGGAGGAGAGAATCTATGCCCAAGAAGCTAGTATAACTTAGAATAGCTAAATATGGCAACAGGGTCGATGTATGCTATAATGTGATCCCGGCCCTGCTGTCTGAACACCAGAGAGACGGTTTTTAGTGAGTATTACCAACCGTACAAACCGCGGCTGGAGGAGTCTCACAACACTGGTGTTGAAAATTTCGCCAGTGGTGCGTAAACGCATTTTCCGTCTATAAATAAAAAAAAAAAAAAAGGGTTGAGTTGGGTTGGGTTGGGTTGGGTTGGGTTGGGTTGGGTTGGGTTGGGTTGGGTTGGGTTGGGTTGGGTTGGGTTCCCCCTCGAGGAGCTGCTAGACCTTGACGTTGGTGGAGGGGGCTCAGACAGCCGTCCCGCCCTGAACAACAAACGCGCAGGGTTGGACGTCTGTCTGCAAAGGACGGCTCAGGCGCCTCATCGAAGCGCCTCCAAAAAATGTTTTCCAAAACTCTCACCCTACTTACCCTTTAAACGCCATCCTTTCTCCCACGGTTTTTTCGCTGCCTGGCAGCAACCACTTCTCCCCTCCGAAGCTATTAGGTAACGAGGGCTAGGAGGCTCCCTTTCTGTCCACCATCCTACCTAGAAAAAAAAAAAAAAAAAAAATGGATTTAAACTATGATGACCTGGCAAAGAAAACGGACGTACCTGGCAGGAGGTATACACTGCACTAAAATGGGAGACAAAACAAAGGATATAGTACCCCAGGTGGGTTCCGGCGATGCCGGGGAATCCCACTCCTTTTATCAAAAGGACCGTCCCGAGGATTCTGGGGGGGACAATCACCCATTTGATGCCGATAGAATCGCCTATGAAAAAGAGCTCCTGAACAACTTTGGAAGAAGAAAAAGCTTGGCAAGGTCACCGTCAAGATATGAGGAGCTCTCTTATGAAAAGAAATTAACTGAACAAGAAAACAAGACCCAAATAACCGAAGAAGAACACAAAAAAAGAAAAAGAATAAATACGTCACCAGACCAAGAAGAATTAACAAAGGTAAATAAGAAAAAAGAATGCGAGGGCGCTTCTCTTTTAAATGAAGTGATTCAAAACCTTGCCAAAATCACTACAGAATTAGAAAAAAATGTGGAACAAAACACAAAAAAACAAATAAAAGAACATATCATTAAACTAAGAAGACAAATAAACAAATTGGAAGGAGATCAAATTAAAAACTGGATTGCAGACAATAAATTCGAAAATATCAAAAAAGTAACGAAAGATGCAGATGTACAGACGGAACAGAAGGAAGAACCAACCAAAATAAAACATATTGAAATATGCAATAGCTACGAAGAGTATACAAAGATAGCGAAGGAAATATGGCACGAAGAAATATTTACCAATACAGCCATCGAAATAGGAAGTCCTATAACAAACAGTGATATTCATGTCAAAACGGTGTGGGTAAGTAACACTGATCAAAACATGGAAAAGGGGATTCAAAGAATCTTTATTGAAAAATATCCGCAGCTCCAAGAGATAACTGAAGACTTTGGTGTATTGGAACAAAGAAGTCGGATCCGAACTAAAACAAATAACACAAACAATTGTGGACAGACAATTACAAAAATCATTAAAATAACACATAACGAAAGTGAGGAAAATATCTTCCTACACTTATTAAAACTGAGGGAGGAGTGCAGGGACGACGAAACGATTCTGATGCACGCATTAGACAAAATTGAACATCTTAAACTTAGGAAAATGGCAGAAGCTGTTTTTCATGGGTCAAATACAAAAATACTCATCTTAACTAAAGAACAAAACAACGAAATAAAAATAAAAGAAAGGAAAACATATGCACTAATCGTTGAGGGAAAAAACACAAACTTTCAAGACACAATAAAAAATGTTAAAAATGCACTCTTGGAGAGTCAAAATAGGGAGAACATTCAGACAATGAGAAGTACTAGAGATGGAAAACTTATTATAACCGTAGACAAAGACCAAAAGGTACTAAGAAATATACAAAAAACACTGGAAGACAAAAACGAAGGAAATAAAATTTGGAGACTCGAAGAAAAAAAGAAAAAAGAATGTATTCACATTAGAGACATTGATGCTGTAACTGGCTTGGAAGAAGTCTTATCTGCACTGAAAGAAAAAATACCCAATATTGATGACATGGACTACAAAATTAGTGAACTTAGGCCTGCCAGCGGAAACACACAGGTAGTAACAGTAACACTAAATAGAGACGAGGCTGACAATCTTATCAAAACGGGGTTTATAAAAATAGGCCTTGTCAGATGCAGAATCGAACGAAGAGTGAGGATCATCAGATGTAATAAATGCTGGGAGTATAACCATATCTCCCAAAACTGCACAGGAAGTGATAAGACGGGACTTTGCTTTAATTGTGGGAAAAAAGGGCACTCTGCTAACCAGTGCGAAAATGAATCATTTTGCCCATTATGCGAAATGAAAGGGCACAGAGCGGGAACCATAAAGTGCGGTGTGTTTAGGAAACATCTGGCAAAAGCCCGGCAAGAAGAGTCCAGGCAAGCACAATTAGTAAATCAGCTAGTGTAAATCCACAAAATTCAATCCACTAAATACATTTAAAGTCCTACAAATAAATTTAAATAGATGCAAAAACGCACATGATTTACTGATGAAGGAAATCGCGGATGAAGACTTAGATTTTGTCATTGGACAGGAACCCAATAAAATGAGGTCACAAGCATTCTATTGTGATAATGATAGCGATTGTTTTATTTACGTTAAAAATGGGATAAAAATAAACTGCTTTGAAAAAGGAAAGGGATATGTATGTATTGACATATCATTCTTTGTAATAATGTCATGTTATTTTTCGCCAAACGGGACCCTGGAAGATTACCTGACACTTATACAAAATATCGAAACAAAAGTAAGAAAATACAAAAATAAGCTGATAATTTGTGGTGACCTAAACGCAAAAACGCCATTGATTGGTTCAAGAGACTCTAACGAGAGAGGAAGGATACTAGAGGAATTAATGACAGCCAATGGATTAGTAATTCTCAACCACGGAAACACTCCTACCTTCTCAAACACCTCTGGCACTTCGATCATAGATTTTACCGCTGCCTCGATGCATATTATTAACGATATAGACAACTGGAGAGTGGACGAAACTACAGAGAACTATAGCGATCACAACAACATACAGTTCGAAATAAAAGTAAATTCTGAAACAAAAACAAAATGGAATCTCCCCAAAACATACAGATGGAAGGTAACTACAGAAAACCTACAAAAATTTAGCCAGGGATGCAAACATAACTTTACTTCTGATCTAACTCCAGAAAAAATGATGGAAATCTTAAGAAGGGATTGCAATACTTACTTTAAAAAAAAGTCAAACTTCAATAAACACCAACCAGTTTACTGGTGGAATGATAAAATTGCCGAAAGTAGAAAAGAGTGCATCAAGTGGAGAAGAAAACTCATACGAGCTAGAGCCAGAACTATTTCCACCGAAGAAATCCAGAATATCCAAGACCAACAAAAAATCGCTAAAAATAATCTTAAACGAGAAATAAGGCAAAGTAAAGTTGAAAAATGGAATAACCTGTGTAGAGAACTTGACGAGGATCCTTGGGGAAAAGCTTATAAAATTGTTACGTGCAAATTAAATCTAAGACAAAAACAAACACCAGATGAAAAAACAGTAAACGAACAAATAAAAAAACTATTTCCACAAAAAAACAAAATTAAATGGCAGCATGCGACTCAAGATATAGAGGAAGATTTTCCACCTATTGACTCGTCGGAAATTCTGAGGGCGATAAAAGAGACAAAGTTAAAAAAGGCACCAGGGCCTGACCTTATAACCCCGGAAATCCTAGTAACGTGGGTCTCGCACAACATTGGACCAGTTACAAAAACATTTAACCAATGCCTCAAGAAGGGCGTTTTTCCAAATATATGCAAAACTGCTAAGCTTGTTTTAATAGAAAAGCCCAAAAAAGATAGTTTAGGTAATACTGCGTATAGGCCACTCTGCCTAAATGACATGGCGGGAAAATTATTTGAACGTGTTATTAAAAACCGTTTATGCCAAGAAATTGAGGAAAAAAATTTAGTAAGTCAAAATCAATATGGTTTTACGAAAGGCAGATCTACCATAAATGCAATACAAAAAATTAAAGAAATATCTGAAAAAAATAGAACAAAAGCACACAAAAATAGGGAAATCTGCCTTATGATTCTCCTTGACATAGAAAATGCTTTTAACTCAGCACCCTGGGACAAGATAATTGAGGCCATGGAAACAGGAAAAGTTGCGTCGTATCTGACGAAAATTGTTAAATCCTATTTGTCTGAGCGCAAAATTATCACCCCCTATGGAGATATAATAGATATGACATGTGGAGTTCCACAGGGGTCGGTACTTGGACCGACCCTATGGAACATTTTTTACAATAAGGTTGTCAATCTTACGCAGGAACAGGGTGTTGAGTTGATCGCTTACGCAGACGACCTGGCAATTATTGTCAGGGGTAAAAGTACTGAAATAGTAGAAGATAAAGCCTATTATTCAATACATAGAATAATAGAGACTCTTGAAAGCATGGGAATTAGGACGGCCACACAAAAGACAGAAACAATTATAATAAACGGCAAAAGAAACATAAGAAATATTGACTTATACATACAGGGAAACAAAATTGAAACGACTAACACAGTAAAGTATCTTGGGGTCACTCTAGACCGGGATATAAAATCAAAGGCACATATTAAACAAATCTCGGAAAAAGCTTTTAAAATGATAAATCTACTGTACAGGCTAATGCCGAAAACAAAGGGACCCAAAGCTTGCATTAGAAGGACAATCGCTAGCACAGTAACCTCGGCTATTCTGTATGCGGCCCCAACATGGCATAGAGTTTTAAAATACAAGCATTACAACAACATTTTAACAAGAATAAACAGAAATCTGGCAATTATGATAACTTCGGCCTATAGAACGGTGTCAACAGAGGCCGCCGAGGTTCTTTCAAAACTGCCACCCATGGATTTAAGGGTAGAGGAAAGGGTAAACGTCTATGAAAACGGACCTACATACAAAACGGAAGCTTATCAAATTTTACTAAGAAAGTGGCAAAACAGATGGATGGAATATAGGGGATGGGCAAAGGTTTTTATCAAGGATGTAAAAAGGTGGACAGAAACTGAGTGGACGGGAAACATTAATTTTTTCCTGACTCAGGCAATTACAGGACACGGTGTATTTAAAACCTATTTAAACAAAATAAAAAAACAGGAAGATGACCTCTGCTGGATCTGCAAAATGCAGGACACTCCTGAACACACGCTCTTTTCTTGCAATGCGTTTGAAGAGATAAGAGAGGAGGCAAGGAGGAAATGTAACAGTGATATTACTATGGAGACAATAGCAAACCTACTTTTAAAAAGTGAAAATGATTGGACGGCTGTAACAGAAATGCTAGAGAAAATAATGAAGCAAAAGGAAAAAATCGAAAAAATGAATGAAAATTCGGAAGTATAGGAACATTTTCAAAACAAAATAAGACAAAAATTTTAACAAAATGTAAAACAACGGACTACAGAGTATGACATACCGCATCTCTTCTGAAGTAATGCCTCAGGGCGGTCCCAGAAGAAAAACGCAAAATGCGAAGAGAGGAAAGGGTTTTTAGTGGGTCGGGTACATGCCAAGACAGGCCCCCCATCCCCACACTCCCTCAGGCGCCCGAACAACAATGCCTGGGGGGTCTGCTCGCAGATTTTCCTTAACCTCTATAAAAAAAAAAAAAAAAAAAAAAAAAAAAAAAAAGGGTTGGGTTGGGTTGGGTTGGGTTGGGTTGGGTTGGGTTGGGTTGGGTTGGGTTTCCCCCTTGAGGAGCCGCTGGACCTTGACGCTGGTGGAGGGGGCTCAGACGGCCGTCCAGCCTTGAGCACAAAAGCGCAAGGATGGACGTCTGTCTGCTAAGGACGGCTCGGGCGCTTCACTGAGGCGTCTCCAAAACATGCTTCCCTAAATTCTTCCCTGCTTACCCTCTAAGGTAATCCTTCTCCCACGGTCCGCTGCCTGGCAGCAACCACTTCTCCCCTCCGACGCTATTAGGAAACGAGGGCTAGGAGGTTCCTTCTTCTTCCCCATCCTTCCACACCTAAAAAGAGAAAAAAAAAGAAAAAAAAAAAAAAAAAAAAAAAAAAAAAAAAAAATGGACCTATCCTATATTGACCCGGCTGGAAATGGAAAAAAAAAAAAAAAACAAACAAAAATATGACAGATACAAACAAAGGAATCCAAGTTACGGAGCAGGGGGTCGGATCCCCAGTTCCGGTCGGTGATGGGGGTGCTAGGGCGGGCCCTCCCCGACCGTCAGCCAATAACCGTCAAGTATCAGGGGTAGGAGACCAGGCTCGGATACTTAGCAAAGATACTGGAATAAACACAGACAAAGGACAGACAGCAGAAATGAAAAATAAATTTCTGACAGCTGTATTCTTGCAAAGAAGAAACTCAATTAGTGAAGGCTGTGAGCAGGCAAAAAGAAAGAGGCTAGAGCTCTCAATGGAAGAAGAAAAAAGCCCATACAAACAAAGGGAAAGCCCGGAGGCATTTGTAGTGAATGATGCACTAGAAGCAATTACACAAATCTCCAAGAAAATGGAAAACTACATTGAACAAAACACAAAAAAAGAAATAAAAGAATTAACGATCAAACTAAAACGTCAGGTAGCTGTACTACAAGGAGCCGCAGTCCAGAAATGGCTACAGGCACATAGGTACAGCAAACCAGAAGTTTTGATATTAGACGCAGACACACAAACAAATACACAAGACCTAGGGGGAGGAACACAAACAAGAAAAATAGGCACACAAACAGGAGCGTGGATGACGGGAAAGGAGAATATACTTACCCAAATGCCGGAAGAAAGGAACTTAAACTCATGGAGGCAATATAAAAATTTAAAATGGTCAAATAAATGCTACAACAGAACAGAAACTAAGATAGGAAACCCGCTAGACACAAAAGACACCACGGTAAAAGTAGTGCTTGTGGAAAATGATGATATTCCTATGGACAAATACATACAGAGACTATACAGAAACCGATTCCCCGAACTACGTGAAATCGGGGAAGAATATGAAGTGGTAAAGCGAATCACGAAGGTGAAGTACACAAGCCGGGTGGACACATCATGCCAGAAAATTGTAAAAATATCACTAAAGGGCACTGAAGAGGACCTTTTCGAAAAACTTATCAGGCTTAAAGAGGATACCGCAGACGATGAACACGTAGCTCTACATCATATCAAGAAATGTAACCTGGAGACTCTCAGAAAAATGTGTGAAATGATTTTCTACGATACGGATACAAATCTGACGATATACACGACAAGCGCAAATGTAAAAGAGGCTGAAATAACTAAAAATAAAGAGCGCTCAACGTGCGCACTAATAATTGAAGATAAAGAAGACATAAAGACATTGGTGACGGGTATTAAAACAAATTTAATAAATACAGCTGCAAGCAAATCAATAAAATCCCTACGAACTACAAAGGAAGGAAAACTAATAATCGTTACTGAACAAAATAAGGAGGCAGTGAAATACATCAAAGAAGCCGTAAATAAAAAGTTTACAAATGCTAAAATTCGTGTTAGTGGAGTGAGGGAGACAAACTTAAATGAGACCTTTCACGTAAGAGGCATGGAGATTACCACAACGAAAAACGATATTAGGACAGCAATAGAGGGAAAAGTTGGGGATCTAAATGAAGACGAAATAAAAATAAGCGATTTCAGGCCAAATCGTGATAACACCCTTGCAGCAACTATTAACATAAGTAAGGAGAAGGCGTCAATACTAGCACAGCATCGATACATAAGAATAAGCATGGCGAACTGCAATATAGAAAAAAGGCTGCAAGTTACAAAATGCTCGAAGTGCTGGTCCTACGAACATCACGTGAGGGACTGCGATGGGCCAAACAGGAGTAACTTGTGTTACAGGTGTGGAGAAGAAGGTCATCAGTCAGGAGCATGCGTTAAGGATGAATTTTGTCCCCTGTGCGATACAAAGGGACACAAGTATGGAACAGGGAAATGTACAGCCTTCAAAAGGGCCCTCGCTACCATAAGAAGATCATCATACGCTAAGAACCAAAGAATACACAGCAGTGAGAATGAAAAGACTCGGATAAACGACTATGATAATTCCACGATACATGACAGTAATCAAACCGATAATACTGTTAAAAACACCTGTGATAGAACAACCGACTGTGATAGAACCTGCAATAACCCGGGGACTAGCGACTGTGATACTAGTCTTTCAGACCTACCTGTGATATAAACTCTAGAACCTAAAAAACTTTAAAACTTTAGAACTTACCTGTATAAAACTTTTACTTATTTGAACCTACCTGTAATATTTAAAGAAACTTACCTGCGATAAATCTCTAAAACTTTCCTGTGAAAACGTAAACCTACTTCCAAGTAGAAAACTTACCTGTGCGATATAACTTCTGTTTGGTGCTAGAAAACATACCTGTGAAAAATTTCTGCCAATACTAAGAAATGTCCCCACTACAAATCAAAATACTACAAGCAAATACGCAAAGAAAAGTTGTTGCAGAGAATCTGGCAGAAGCGATAGCTCAAAGATTGGACTGCGACATTTTATGTATACAGGAACCGAACAAGAAGAAATCAAAAATAAGTGGACCTTATACCTACAAATCAAATGAACCCGATATAAATACGCTGATAAGAATCACAAAAACAAGCATAAACCAAACGCTTATTTCAAGGATGGAGAGTTTTGACAACTTTACCTGCATCCAGACAGGCAACAATTTTGTCTACTCTGTATACATATCACCAGCCAGTTCCATCCAGACCTTCGAAGAATTCCTTAACACACTCTTTCTTGATGTAAGGCAAAAGCTGTCCCAAAGATCAAAGGGAGTCATTGTGTGTGGAGACTTCAATTCAAAAAATACGGCATGGGGAGGCAACAAAACCGACGCGAGGGGAGAGTTACTACATACAACAATAATGTCCCAAGGTCTAATTATCCTAAATGACGGAAAACTCCCAACTCTGTCCCGGAAAAACGGATCCTCGTATATAGACCTGACCTTTGTCTCAGAAAACATATTCAAAGCAGGGGTTACTTGGAAAGTACTGGACGAAGAAAGCCTTAGTGACCATCGCTATATATTCATTCAAATCGGAAATAAAGAAAGAAAGCACACATACATAAACTACACAGACACAGACATGCTAAAAAAAGGCTTCGAAGAACTAAAAAGGAACAACTCTGGAATGGACATAGACCAACAAATAGAAAAAATACACAAAATATACGGAAAAGCAGGAAAACGTTTAAGAACAAATGAAAATTATCAACTCCCATATTGGTGGAACGAAGAAATTAGTCGCAGTATCCAAGAAACCAGAGAAGCGAGAAGAAGTCTCCTGAGAGAAACAAGAGATGACGAAAATAGAGAACTTCTCAGAACTATATACAAAGAAGCCAAGCGCGAATTAACAAAAAAAATAAAAAAGGCAAAAAAAAACAAATGGAAAGAACTCTGCAACAAATTAGAAAACGACATATTTGGACAAGCTTATCAAATAATAAAAGGGCAAATGAAGCGACAACCACCAAAAATAGCATTAACTGAAGAAAACAAAAAACAGATATTTGATAATTTATTCGTCACCAGTCCCCCGGAGGAAATCGCAAAATTAAATTGCGAAACGTCTATCACTCCACCTGCAGTTACAGCAGAAGAACTGACGTACGCTGCAGGAAGAATAAGAATAAGAAAAGCCCCAGGGCCGGACACGATGCTACCAGAGCACGTCAAGACCCTAATTAATGAAAAT